>NC_092212.1:75045854-75069013 GCF_043381705.1 Parasteatoda tepidariorum
CCTCCCTAATTTAAATGCAATGTTATTGCAACTTGAGAAATTCATAAAATGGCGGAAAACGTGAATTTTTAAACTGCTCACTGTTTGTAGTTTAGATTTCAATTTTTTGTTGCTTAAGTGATCTTTTTCGATAAAAAAAAGGAAAATGTTTACGATATAAAAAATCTAATAATTAATAAAATAAAATAATAAAGTACATTACAAAATAAGCATTGAATTTTATTTTGAACTATCACAGTTTTGTTTTTATTTTAGGCTTTTGTTTAAAACCTATAAATTTTCTTCAATTAAAATATTTAATTTGAATTTATATTACTTAATTACGACTAAACTTTTTCCTACTTTCATTCTGTGGGCATTGCAGTTTTTTTTTAATTTATTAGAATTTAATTCTAAAATGAGTTTTCATATTGCATGATATGATAAAAAAAAAATATTTCTTTCCTTATTTATTTTGATAAATCTATTGTTCATATGATAAAAATAGCAATTTTTTTTTTGTAAAAAAAAAAAGTATAAGTTTTTTTATTTTTGAATGAATTCTAATAATGGAACACTACAAATTTATTGATATTACTAAGTTTATTAATAAAAAAATGGAACGATAATGTTTAAATAAACATTATTACATTTGTCATTAACATGTCTAAATACATGTGCGGCCCTTCGTTAGCCAACCTGCTGTGCAAGTGGCCCTTCACTCAAAAAGGTTGTGCACCCCTAGCATAGACTCTGAAAAAACTGCTAAAAATCTTTTCTTCTTCAGAAGATTTTCATTTTTGTGAGGTTTCAATTAAGATTTCATGTTAACCCTCTGCCTATATTGTTGCATTAATATGCATTGTTGTATTAATATATATTGTTTGTATTAATATGCATACGGAACATGAAATATTCAATTGATATTTTGTTATGAAATTTTATAGGAAAAAATAAAATAAATAAAACAAAATTTAATAGTAATTAAAAATATCATAAAAATTTCTTTAAAACTAATTATTCAGGAAATGAATGTGTTCATTAGTGAAAAAATCAGGTATGCTTGAAATTTGCAAAAAAGAAAAAACTAGAAAAAAAAAGTGAAAAGAAATGTGCTAAAAACTAAAGTGTCTTTAAAAAATGGGAAAATTGGGCTATTCTACAGAATTTTCAAAAGCTTTTTTTAGTTCTGTAATCAGCATACAAGCCCATAAAAAATTAAAATTTTGAAGACAAATGTAAAATAGCTAAACAAACATTTTAAGTTGAACATGTAATTTTTAAGTGGTAATGTTCATTATAAATAATAAATAAAATACTTTACTTGGAATAGGGTAACGAGATGTTTTGGTGGTCAAAATTTCTGAATGAGTAGTCACTGAAACAAAGTTCAGAGATTTTTATACAACTAGCATGATTAAGCTACAATACAACATTCAGTTGTTTTAAACAAACAGAAAGTTTCAAATCAAGAATTCATAAAATCAATTAAAATTGAATAAAAAATGACTTACTAATTGGTTTTTTTGTAATAATCACAGTAGATGGAGCAGAAAAATCTTCAATTGCAGTATAAGCTATATGATTGAAAAAAAAACTCACTTAACTAATAAAACTTCCACTTAGTAGAACAAAATGCTTACAAAAGAAAATTTTTCTATGAGATATGAGTTATTTTATGAATTTAAACATGCAGTCATAATATCTAATTAAAGATAATAAAATATTTATAAAGATTAAAATTCTAATTAACTAAGCACATTAACAACAAATGTTTTCTAATTCTGTCATTATTAAAATTTAATTTCATAAAGAAACCACTGATATATACCACTGATAGAAATATTGATTTATTTATAGGGCACAATAAAATTCTAAGGCACAATTTAATAAAATGTAACATTGTATTATCAAAAAAAAAATTTTTGTGTGCTAGCCAATATAGATATGTTTTTTTAACCAAATCCAATTTTTTAATAGTGTTTTAAGCATTCCCCATCATACATAAGATCATTACAATTCATACATGCATACAATCATTAAGAATTCATACTAAAAATGAAAATGCTATATATAAAAGTTTATTAAAAAATTGCTTGTTTAAATTAAATTTTGCAAATGCATGGAAATACTTACGTGAAGCTGTGAACGCAATTTTTCTTGTAGTAGTAGTGAAAAAATGTTGAGTGATTTTTGGTGCTGAAATAAATTATCCATTAATTTAAATAAATAGGTTTTAAAAAAGACAAGTTTTTCTGCATAAAATGTGTACTCTATAAAAACTCACCTATTATTGAAAGTTATTTTTTTAATATATATAATAATTAATTACGACGCCTGATGGCTGGGCGGTAGCGCTTCACACTGTCTTCGGCTGGGCAAGGCTGACTCCCCCTTTCATCCCTTCAGGGGGTCAACAAATGAGTACCAAGCCTGCTTGGGAACTAGGGGTTCCGCGTTCAGCTGACCACTTGACCGGAACATCTGCTCTTGCACCCCAGAGCCCAAGGTCAAGAAAACTGAGAAGGGCACAGTAGGCCTTGGCCCTCTATAGGCTGTCGCGCCACTGAGTTTAGAGTTTTTTAATAATTAATTATATTATCAGACTATAATATAAGAGTGTTCCAACAATGAATAATGATTAAAGAATCAATTAAGAAGAATGAAAACAGATAAAATTATAAGGTTTGCTGCCTTCTGATTTGGAAACCTGGTATTTTATCTCACATAATTTTGAACATAAATATAAAGTTCAATAAGGGAGGCACTACTGACTGGAAAAACTATGGAACAATCACCTCTGTTTTGTGTTTCTTTCACCTCTTTGCTTTGCTCTTTGCAAGTAGAGGTTGTATTGAAAATACTATTTTATAGATTTTCTCAGACATCAGACAAGTTTCTGTGAAAACTTTATTTTTTACTTTGAAAGTCTTCCCAGCATCAAAATTTTAGCCATAACATAATTCAACTAAATAAGTTTAAATTTTTAGAAAAAAAATTAATTTATCAAAATTAAAATTTTCACCGAGCAGAATTTTTACTGTTTCCCTGAAAACTACACTTAGGTTATAAAAGCACTTATAACATCAAAATTTTTATCACAATAAAATTTGACTGTTCAATTGACTATTAATTGTTAAAAAAAATAGCAGAAGAAAGATTCATATTTTCTAGTTATTATAGTAGATAAGACATTATGAAATAAAATAATTTGAAAGTAATATATAATTCACGTCATTCAAATAATTTATTTCATTTAATAGAAATTTTATGACAATTAATTAAATTAGAAAAAACCAATACAGCATTAAGAATGAAGTATATGTGACAATATAACCAAGTGCAAAGTATCACAAACTATGATAATTTAATTCTTAAACTACGTTGAAAGAGTTGCAAACAGTCTAGGTTCAGTCCCCCTAGATGAGCTCTTAGCATTATTTTATAACTAGCATTGAACATAAGACCCATTTTTGAATTTACGGCTGTTAATGTTTAACTGCGTAACGTGTAAAATTGAACCCAGTCCAGAAGACATGGGAACTCATTGAAACAAATTAGCTTCCATAGAAGGCTCTTTGGTGGATTTGACCGGCATTTGCATTATATAGAGAGGAAAACCATGAAAATCTCCCACATAAAGCCCAACAGCAAGGGGATTCTAACCCCTGATTCGTCTACCACTGAGAATATTTTACACCAGCACTGTGGTTAGTTTGAGCTGGTAGCAGAATTTAAATTTAATAGCCATCATTGGGATTGAAACCTGGCTCACCTATTTAGGAGGAGAGTGCTCTATCTCCTGAGCCACCATGACACTGCTTTTTATTTTATTTTATAACCGTCAATGAACAGCCGATCCAATTTTTGGGTTCATGACTACTAATGTTCAACTCCATGTAGCTTTGTACTTTTGACCCAAACCAGAAGACAAGGGAATTCCTAGATCAAGTATTGCGAGAAATTTGCCTCTGTGGAGTACTTTTTGATAAAACTAACGAACATTTGCGTTACATGAAGAGGAAGACCACGAGAATCTCCCACGGTTAGACCTATGATCCCTCTACCATTGAGGATATTTCACGTCAGCATTGTGGATAGTGCAAGCTGGGTGCAGATTTGTATCGACCAGCCAATGCTGGGATTCGAGCACGATTTACCTTATTTTAGGGCGAACGCTCTATCCCCTGATCCATCATGACTCCATTCTTACTGTTTGAGAGGGACATCTGCACAGCTTTTTTGGAGCAGGCGTTACTGCCAATTGCTTCACAATTCTAATTTATGCTTAACATACAAAGAACTTCCATAAGTGTAAGAATAAGTACATTTCCCTTTCAGTGAACTTTCTAGAAGAGGGTGCAATGCTGAATTGGTTAAACAATATTCGGAATATTCGAATTATTGAATGTCATTTTTAACTTTTCAAAAACTTTAAAATTTACTTATTTAATAAAGTGAAAACATAATTACTTTTTAGAGGTATGGGAATTGTCAGTGTGGTTTCAGGAGGGACACTGTGCACAACAATAGAAGCTGAAACAAATACGAACACAAAATGAATTTAAAATAAATGGTTTTAAATATATGAGACAATAATAAATATTTTCAAAAATGTAAATTGTTTTATTAGTTAAAAATAAATGTATATGCCCCAATGCATGTTGCAATGAATGCATGCATGGTTAGCAGGATTTAATTAACCTATTTAAATCATGATTAAAATCGTGAGTGTTATTTCAGCAGGGACACTGTGTTTAAAGTTGAAGCTATAGATAATAAGAATTATTTGACAGATTACAATAGTCTGCTAGAACTTTTGCCACAAAGTATGGGATTTTAAGTAAAATAAGTTTAAAAGAAGAAAAATGAATGTAATAATTTAGATAAACATATTTAGATAAAGATAATAATTAAAAAGAAAAAATAAGTAAAATTTCTTACTTGTAGGAGTTATTAGAATTTCACTCACTGTAGTTGGCTTCTGATGATGAGTAAATTTTTTAGCTGAAAAAAGTTCAATTAGTTAAGTAATAAGGCAAAGTAAACAACTAAAATTATGCAACAGATAATTAGATTTTTTTTATAAATAGATAAATAATAAACATGGGTAAGGTAATGGAGACAAATAAATAAAAAATTATAATTTAAGTTTTTTTTTCAATAAATGCAATTCTTAATTCCAAACAAAATACAATTCGTAATTTGCCCAAATGTAGACAATGCACATTTTAATCTAATTAATCATAAGTTATCACTGTAAAATTATTCTGTTATCATTCAGTTTTTTAAGATATCTTTCTGACAAAACGGATAATAATTGAATTAAAAATAATTTTTTTAATGACATTGGTAAAGAAATCAAGCAATATTTTTAAAGAAGAATGACCTAAAAATAAAACAGAATATGTAATCATCGTTGAACAGTCGACCCAATTTAGGGTTTACCAATGTTCAAATCCGTAGCCTTGTAATTTTGAACCCAATCCAGAAGACAAGGGAACTCCTGGATCAAGTATTTTAAGTATTATTTAGTATCAAGTAAGACTTTTTGATGGAGCTAAACCGCATTTGCGTTACATGGAGAGGAAGGTCACGAGAACCTCCCATGGTTAGCCTGACGGCAAGGAGACTGTAATCCATGATCCGTCTACCACTGAGGATATTTCACGTCACCACTGTGGTTATGGACTGGAATGGATGGTCGTATCGTCTGGGATTCGAACCCGGTTCACCTCATTTCAAGGCTAACGCTCTATCCCCTGAGTCATCGCAGCTCATATAAAAACATTTTGGAGAAATCAGGGTGCATAGTCAAAACTTACAACAAAAAATAAGCACCTTTTAAGTACTTTTTAGACACTCAAAAATATTTTTAAGCACTACATTATCAAAATGCAAAATAATTTTCAAAGACTTTACATAATCATGATAAAATAGCTAGTTTCTGACAAATAACTCTTTTCTTCATTATATTAATCATGAAAAAAATTATCAAGAGATTTTTCGGTTCGATATCAGAGGGTGGCAAAATGAAGCATGAAATTGAGAATATCTTGCAAAATGCAGAAGAGTTGCACATGAGAGTGAAATAACCTCACCGAACCCAGCTCCCTCTACGCACATACAGATTTGCAAGTATTTAATCAAACCTGTAAAATGATTAGCGCTTTGATACGCTATGGACTGACAGTATGCCGAAATGGATTGTGGTTGAATGAATTGTGAAAATGTGGATGGAGCAATGTGAAAACCACGCTTTTGCATAAACGAGGCAAAAATCGACATGATAAGGAAAAAAAATCAAATCTTCGAAAAGTGTAAATTAAGCACTTCTTAAAAACGCCCAGTGACAAAAGCACCTCTAAGGGCTTTTAAAAAACGAAATTAAACACCTTTAAGCACTTTTTAAAAACGCTATGCATCATGGAAGTTTAAAAAAATTAATACAAAATAACATACTTAACAACTGAAACAGTAAAAAACAAAACATTTACATGGAAGGAAAACAGGAACTGTAACTGTAGGTTCTGGTGTCACAATTTCTACAACAGTAGTTACTGAAAGAAAATAACTAAAAATTTTAAATATCATACTGTTGCTGTAAAAAATACAATATATATTCATTATTAAAGAACTAAACCAGACAGGTTCACATTTGAAGAGTTTAGAGTAAAAACATAATATTTTTAGTGAATTTGAAAAATATTGACTTTTGCAGAAACATGAGAATCCTTTTATGGGGAGAGTGGCATCTAAAATCTAAGAAAAGGTACCCCGACATAGTATTGAGTCAACATACTTGCATACTACAAAAATACAATTCTAATTCACTAGTATATATTGTCTTATACACTAGTGAATTAGAATTGTATTTTTGTAGTGGTAGATACACTACAGTACTGCCTCACCAGAATTTTATCGGCGATATAATCTGCTGAATGGTATACTACTAGTTGTTTCATTGCTGTTTTGTGAGAAACTGGGAAAGTTGTATTAAGATTACCGTACCGCATCCGAGTGTATATGTTATGTGTGATCGAGACTGAGTAGCAACAGTACAAAGAGGAGGATGGATTCTTTAACCTTTCGTTTTTGTACCAAAAAAAAGTTTTTGCATTTGTTATTCAGTGAAATATTTAGGTATTAAGGAGAAACTTCTAAATAAACTGGACGAAATGCAAAATGCTTAAATGGCAATTACGCAAATTTACAACACACAGAATTAAAATGCGTAACTCTAAAATCATGCATTATTAAAGGTTAAAAAAGAAGTGACTTGTTTTGTAAAATATGCATATCAAAATTTGAAATAGCAATTTCAATAAAATGCTATGAAAAAAAAACTCATTTAGCATTAAAAACACATAATGAAAATTTAGTTTAAATATTACCTTTTGGATGGATGGTCAATGTACTAGTTCGTATTGTACGAAGAGTGTATTTACGTGTTCTTCCTATATAAAAGGCAATAAAAATAAGTTAATCACCATTAATAAAACTTATATATGGTATAAATTAAATGCTGATAAAAAATATATGGTTCTATTCTTGGATATCAAGCTATTGGCTATGACAGTGAAATGTGCAGTTTCTTTTCTTACTGAACAATTAGTTTTCAAAATGGATACAACTCACAATAAATAAAACCTTAGATTAAAAAAAGTTGAATTAATTTTTAACAGAAATGGTTGTTGTTCCTTTATGTCGCACTAGAGCTGCACAATGGGCTATTGGCGACGGTCTGGGAAACATCCCTGAGGATGATCCGAAGACATACCATCGCAATTTTGATCCTCTGGTAGCCCGACGACCTGCACACGAAGTCGAGCACTTTATGGTAGAACAGTTTAACAAGGACCCATACCGCACACCCTCGGTCCCTACGCAGGCTGATCCAAGTGGTCACCCACCCGCACACTGACCATAGTCAGTGATGCTTGACTTCGGTGATCTGCTGGGAACCGTGTCTTAACGATCAGTCCACTGCGGGACCCGCTGTGGGTGAAATGGTATGCTCTGCATATAAAAAACTTAAAGCAGCAGAAAATACTAAGATAACATCAAAACTTTGACCACACTTCAACACGGAATTCATTTCATATCTCAATATCATATTTATCAAATGAGTGCATTGAAAAAAATAAATAATAGAATTAAGAATTGCTCAAAAATCCTGAATTTTGTAGTTGTTCAAGTTGATAAGTAAAATAATACTTATTAAAAACAATGGTAATATAGTTTAATGAACTTTTGTTTTTCAAAATTAAACAATTCTAAGAAGTTTAAAAACATACTAATGAGAGAATGCCATTAAACTTAGTAATTAAAACTAAGACAAGTGTGAAAAATTATGTTGGTCTGCCTGTTATAAAGAGATAAAGAATACATAATTTCATTCAGAAAGAACTACACTTTTTTTAACAAAAAATTTAACATAAATATAACAGGGTACATAACCAGATTTTTTAACAAAAAATAAGCACTTTTTAAGCACTCAAAAAATATTTTTAATCACATTCCAGAAAAAAAAACATAATTAGGATCTGTGCTGTAATAAATTTTATTATTATTATTCAAAGTTCTTAATTTATAAACATAAAAAAATCATCATAAAAAAACATCAAAAAATTTTCAAAAACTTTACAAAATCTTATAAAATAACTAGTTTTTGCTAAATATTGCAGAGAAAATTGTGAAAATCATAATTTTTTTTTTTTTTGTAATTTAGTACAACATTTGACACAGCAATGATAGAAAATTAAGCCCTTTTTTACAAACCCCAAATAAAAAAAAAAGCAGCTTTAAGGGCTTTTAAAAACAAAATCAAAATTAAGCACCTTTAAGCACTTTTTAAAAACGCTATGCACCCTGTATAAGCAATGTAATAGGTTACTAGAAAATAAGTTTTTTTTTATGAATACATAATTTGTTTCAAAAAGTGCGAAAAGAAAAACACTAAGTAAAAAATACTCACGTGTAACATCGTGATGTATAGTCTTTCTTTTAGGTGGATGATGCGTCCACAATGGAAAATGATGTGCTAAAAATGATACCAAACATTATAAGTACATATTTCTGCAAAAAAAAAAAACATTTACTTTAACCGATTCAGCAAGGAACCCTAATGAACAATGAACTAAAAGTGTTCCATCATTAAAATAAGAAACAGAGTACCACCTATATTTGAATATGGTAAACTATGACAGAACCAGGTCCATTCTTAGCATAACACTTTCACTTTAAACTATGTATCTTGACGTGGTTCATTTGTGATACATTGTGATTATGTCTGCAGACTAAATCCATTCATAACACTTTCACATTAGGTTATGTGCTTGCAGGGTTGTTAGTTGTACAGGGTGCATGGCCAAATCTTTCAACAAAAAATAAGCACCTTTTATGTACTTTTTAAGCACACAAAAAATTATGTTAAAGCACTATATACATGAACAAAATACAAAATAATTTTCAAAGTCTTTACATGATCATGATAAAATAACAAGTTTCTGACAAAGAACTGTTATCTTGATTATATTAGCCACCATAAAGAGATCGAGAGACTTTTCGGTTCGATTTCAGAGGGTGGAAAATGAAGGCTGAATTTGAGAATATCTTGTAAAATGCAGCAGAGTTGCACATGAGAGTGCAAGAATCTCAGCAAACCCAGCTCAGTCGACACACTCTCGTAAGTATTTAATCAAAGATGTAAAATGATTGGCGCTTTCATACGCTATGGACCGACGGTATACTGAAATGAGTAGTGGTTGAATGAATTGTGAAAATGTTGAATAGAACAATGTGAAAAGCAGGTTCTTGCACAATACGTGGCGAAAATGGACATGATAAAGAAGAAAAAAAACTGATTTCCGAAAAGGCGAAATTAAACACTTTTTAAAAACACTAATGAAAAAAGCACCTTAAAGGGATTATAAAAAACGAAAATCCTTTAAGCACTTTTCCCATACCATAATAACAGGAGAAAATATTCATGAGAGTTAATTATTCATGATAGTTAATGACAAAGCAATCGAATGCACAAAAAACTTCATGGAAGTTGCATGAAGTTTGAAAACTTATTTTAAATATTAGAAAAGAAAATATCAATATAAAGCTTTCCCATACTTGTACAATGGGAGATAATAATTAAACTCATTTGTTAATTATTCATGAGGTAAATGACAAAGCAATCAAATGCACAAATAAAAAATGTAAGTAAAAAAATTGTTTGAACTTGCTACAGAAGTAACATAGGTGCTTTAAGCTACCTAATTGGTCGTAAAATTGCTCATACATAAATTGATAGTTCATAAATTGCTCATACATAAATTTCAATTGCAATTATAACTACTCTTAACAACAAAAAGTTAAATTAAAAAAGTTTATATGAAATATTTTAAAGTAACTCAGTAAACAGGATATTCCATAATGACTGCCCTAAAAAAAAGACCAGAACACAATAAAATAATTGGGAAAACAGAATAAAAAATCCTAAAAACCAGTTTGATTGCCTGATGAAATTTAGAAGTGCTTTTAATAAATGCCTTTCAACTTCTATTTGTTTTTTCTGGCAATCAAACAAGTTAGTAATTACAGAACATCTTGTCTAAAGATCCTACTATGAAATGAAAATTGTAAAGGAGTTATATTTTATATTAATATATGAATAATATGTTTCTTATTTTACAAACAGATCAAACTTAACACAGAATTTGTAAATATTAAGTTAAAGTTGTTTTAATAAATTAATAATTACATTAACAAAAAGTAAAAATAAAATCTTACTAGGTGCTGTGATAGTTATGATTTTTGTTGTTTCTTCTACTTCATGAGTCATATTTAAAGCTATGCAAATATATAAACAGATATTAGCAAAAGAATAAAAACCTGAATTTAGGTGTTTCATATATATATTAAAAAAAATACATTAAGGATTGATTGTGTTTCCAATATTTAAATTATATTGAACAAGATGATTGTCAAGAAAACATTTTCCAATTTTTAGTATTATAAATAAAAAAAAATTTATAGACAAAAAATCAGCACATTTAAATCAGTTAAATATAATTCGTATTATTCGATGACCTTTTGCCACCTTTCTCGTCACTTCATGATTCTGTGCTCATATAATTTCTGGTCGTTTTGCTTCTTTTTGATATAATTTCGTTTTGTTTGCTTTTGGTTTGTACTTTTTTATTTAAATTGTTTACATAAGAAAATTTTAGTTTTTGCTGCTTTTAGAGTGTTTCTATTTTGACTTATAATTTTACAGTTTTTATCTTAAAATTTGCTTTAATCAATTTTATACTTTGACAGCAAAAAACCTAAACCTGGTGCAATTTGATGTCATTGTTATTACTTGAGCTTTTATTATTTAGAACATTTTGAAAATTGTGAAATAGATGACAATCCAATGGTGAAAGGTCAGGGCTATATGGGGGATGCTACACCACTTCCCAATCAATCTCCAACAACTTTGTTTGCGTTGTTAAAGATTTTTAAGGCCTCTCCTATTTGTAGTGGATCTTGATTTCTTTGGGATCTCCCATGTAGATCAGGTCCAGAATAGACCTTGCATCTTTCGATATCAATTATTTCCAAGTTCGATAAAGAATAACGGTACAATTTAATAAGTGGTACAATTTTTAGCTGATAGAGTTTTTTGCTGATAAAGACCTGAATAAGCGAGAGAACTAAACTTAACAGAGCGATGGCAAAAGGTCGTTGAACAGTATGGAAGATATTTGACTGGTTAAAGTTAATTTTTTATTGAGAAAAAATTGAGTTTTCTTTCACATTGAAAAACGAAATTACTTTCTAGCTAACCTAACAATAAAAAAAAGGAGATAAAAAAAACAGGTGTGAGGGGGTTGGCATGCAAGTTGTAAAGTAGCAGAATAGTTTAAATATTTTAGTTAATGTTCTTTTTAGTATCTCATTCTTTTCCAATGGAAATCAATTCTTATCTGATTTCCACATCTTGTAACCAGGGGTTCCCCTCGAACCTCCTCATACCTGTTTTTTTTAGCTCCCTTCTCATTATAGCTTGTTCACGATAGTTCTTCTTCCTTTACTGATTAAACTAGTTTTATTTCATATTACAAGGTGTTTGTCTCATTATTTTTGGACTGTCCTTTTGCATTTAGACACTGAGAAAGATTCTTGTTTATAGAAACGACAAGTCATGTTAAATTGAGTGTAATAATATAAGGGTGCATAGACAAATTTTTCAACAATAAATAAGTACCTTTTAAGCATTCAAAAAATATTTTTAAGCACTATATACAGTAACAAAATGCAAAATAATTTTCAAAGACCTTACATGATCATGATAAAATAACTGTAGTCCCAGTTATAGTTTCTGACAACCAACTCTTTTCTTGATTATATTAGCCCTTATAAAATGATCAAGAGATTTTTCGGTTCGATATCAGAGGGTGGAAAATGAAACCTGAAATTGAGCTAAAATACAGCAGTGTTGCAAATGAGACTGCAATAATCTCACCGAACCCAGCTCAGTAGACGCACATGCAGACTCGCAAGTATTTCATTAAACATGTAAAATTATTGGCGATTTCATACGCTATGGGCCAAAATGGATTGTGGTTGAAGGAATTGTGAAAACATTGAATAGAACAAAGCGAAAATCACACTTTTTGCATAATACATGGGGAAAATCCACATAGAAAGGAAAACATCTTTTTTGAAAAAGGGAAAATTAAGCAGATTTTTAAAACACCCAATAAAAAAAGCACCTTAGTAAAAAGCACCCTCAAGTTGGTAGATATTTCAGCATCTTTTAAGCATTAATTATTTTTTATACTAAAAAAATACTGATTTCCAATTATTATATTTCAAGCTAAGTTTTGGTTCAGTCCATATTCAGTTTATAATCAGTAAAACTTTTTTAAATGACTTCCTGTTATTGTAAATACCTGAGAAATTCAAAAAAATAACGAAAAAAAAGCAAATTTAAAAAAAACTGCAGGTCTCTGAAAAGGAAAAAAAAAAAGAAAAAAAATTATACAAAGAACTTATAAATTTTAGATGTTAGCTTTTGTAGTTCAGGCCTCAAAAACAAATTTTTTTAGAAACAAAGTATGAACCAAATTACAAGAAAAATAAATCTAACTGCCCTCCAATGGAGGTTATAAGAAATCTTTATACTTACTGGAAGGAGGGAAATGTGCTATACGGGTAGCTAAAATAAAATTAACTGTATTAATCTTAATATTATAAAAAAGTAAATAGTAATATAATAATAAAAGTAATAGTAGATTTAAATAAAAAAAATTTAATATACAATAGATTCAGGTGAATAACTACAGCATACCAAATTACATTTAATAGTTAAAATTAAAAATAAATGCAAGGAAAAATAGAAGAAAGGTATAACAGATTATTTATGTAGCTAACATTTTCAACATCGCACATAAATTTAAATAGAAATTGCATCAGATATGGCAAAATTATTTTTGGTAATTATTCTTCATAAAGCAAAACAAAAGGAATTCTTACTGGATGGCACAGTTACAGTATGAATTGCAACAGAAGCTAAAGAAAACATAAAATTGAATATAATTATTATATAAATTCTGAATTTTAAAAGTACGTTACAAACAGAAATATTCATATATTTCACATTCAAAATATATTTTGATAAACGTTGATCATAAAAATATTATAACATTTTGTGATGGACCAAAAAACAGTACAATTTGAGCAGTAAATACTTCAATCTCATTTTTAATAAAATGTGTTTCCAATTTTAAAATATTATGAATAATTTATGTCATGTTTAATTTTGATTTATTTATTTAATTTCATAGGTTACATTTTAAATTTAATTTTTTTCACTCATAAAAAAGGGTAAGCATTTTAAAAATATATAGTGCCTAGTACTTATTTTTAATTTGTGCGTATTTAAAAAAATAACTCGAAACAGTGAAACAAAACAAGTATGAAAAAAGTTCCTACCTTACTAAAGAAAATTAAAAAACAACAACATTATAATTGATAAAATGAATAAAATGCAAGTAAAAATAAATTTAAGTTGTTAAATTTTCGCAGTTTTTGAAAGTCCAAAACTTTAGTACATACTTTAAAAACAAATTTTTTTTAGAAACTAAGTTTAAACCTGCGAAATATTCTAAGATTTCTAAGTTAGAAGAAAAATATAAATCTATATTTCCTCAAATGGAGGTATAAGAAATCTTTATACTT
Organism: Parasteatoda tepidariorum; assembly: GCF_043381705.1. Taxonomy (NCBI): domain Eukaryota; kingdom Metazoa; phylum Arthropoda; class Arachnida; order Araneae; family Theridiidae; genus Parasteatoda; species Parasteatoda tepidariorum. The sequence goes on from NC_092212.1 coordinate 75,060,057, forward strand.
ACTAGAAGGAGTGTAATGTACTGTACGAGTAGCTAAAATAATTTAAACTGCATTAGTCTTAATATAATAAAATGTCAATAGTAAATATGCTGGTTTAAATTTAAAAAAAATATTTATTTATAATCGATAAAGGTGGATAACTACAGCATACCTAGTTACATATATTTAATAAATAAAATTAAAAACAATAGGACAAACAGAAGAAGCGTATTTACATGCTAACATTATCAACACTGCACTTAAATTTACATGAAAAGTACAAGCTTCAGATAGGACAAAAATACTTTAGGTAGCTAATACTTATGAAGAAAAACAAAAGAGTTCTTACTGGTTGGCACGGTTACAGTATGAATGGCAACAGAAGCTAAAGAAATCATAAAATTGAATATAATTATTATATAAAGTGTGACTTTTAAAAGTATATGACAAACAGAAATATTCATGAAAATATATTTTGATAAATATTGATTTTAAAAAATTTTATAATATTTTGTGAACAAGAACAGTACAATCCGAGTAGTAAATACTTCAATCTCATCTTTACTAAAAAGTGTTTCCAATTTTAAAAAAACTATGTGAATAATTTATTTCATTTTTAATTTTGATTCATTTATTTAATTTCATAGGTCACATTTTAAATTGACTTTTTTCCATCCATAAAAAAGCGTATTTAAAAAAATAAGTCAAAAGAGTGAAACAAAGCAAGTATAATTATAATTGAAATACATTATTATTGAAATTTCTTGGATTTCTAAATTAAACGAAATAATCTTAATTTCCTCCAATAGAAGAGACATAAATCTTTATACTTACTAGAAGGAGTGAAATGAGCAGTTCGAGTAGCTAAAAAAATTTAAACTGCATTAGTCTTAATATAATAAAAAGTTAATTGTAAATATGTTAAATAAAAATATATATATATATATNATTATTATTGAAATTTCTTGGATTTCTAAATTAAACGAAATAATCTTAATTTCCTCCAAAAGAGGCATAAGTATAAGGCATAAATCTTTATACTTACTAGAAGGAGTGATATGAGCAGTACGAGTAGCTAAAAAAATTTAAACTGCATTAGTCTTAATCTAATAAAAAGTAAATTGTAAATATGTCGGTTTAAATAAAAATATATATATATATTCGATTCAGGTGGATAGCAACAACATACCTAATTATTTCATATTTAACAGTTAAAATTAAAAATAAAAGTTAGGAAAAATAAAATAAAAATATAACAAATTACTTAAGTAGCTTATAATTTCAACAAGGCACATAATTTTACATAAAAATTATAAGCTTTAATCAGGATCAAGTTATACTTTAGGCAACTAATATTTATAAAGCAAAACAAAAGAAATTCTTACTGGTAGGCACAGTGACTGTATGAATTGCCACAGAAGCTATAGAGAAAATAAAATTGAATATAAATATTATATATATTATGACTTTTAAAAGTACATTAGAAACAGAAAATTTATGAAAAAATATTTTTAAAAATGTGGAGAATATTCTATAATATTTAATGATGAAATAAAAAAACAGTGCTATTTGAGTTGAAAATACTTTAATCTCATCTTTTTTTTTAAATCTGTTTCCCCCTTTCAAAAAATATGTGAATAATATATTTTAAGTTTAATTTTGATTTATTTATTTAATTTCATAGGTAACATTTTAAATTTAATTTTTTCCATCCATAAAAAAAAAACATAAGCATTTAAAAAATATATACTGCCGAGTAGTTATTTTTAATTTGTGCATATTTAAAAAAAATAACTCAAAAGAGTGAAACAAAGCAAGTATAAAAAAAGTGCACAACTTACAAAAGAAATTTTAAAAAAAAGCAAACATTCTAACTGACGAAATGAATAGAATTTAAGTAAAGATAAATTTAAGTTGTTAGTTTTTCTCAGTTTTTGAAAGTCAAAAATTTTAGTATAGTCTTTAAAAACTACTTTTTTTTAAAACAATATTTCAACCTGTGAAATATTGTAAGATTTCTAAATTTAAAGAAAAATAAATCTAGTTGACCTCCAATGGAGGTATAAGAAATATTTATACTTACTAGAAGGAGTGAAATGTGCTGTGCGAGTAGCTAAAATAATTTTAAACCGTATTAGTCTTAATATAATAAAAAGTAAATAGAAATAGGAATATAAGTAAATCTTTTTTAAATAAAAAAAAGTATTATATAACTGATTCAGGTGGATAACTAGAGCATACCTAATTACTTTATATTAAACGGTTAAGATTAAAAATAAATGTAGGGACAAATATAAAAAAAGTTTATAACAGATTATTTATGAAGCTAACATTTTCAACAGTGCACATAAATTTAGAAATTTCAAGTTTCAGATAGGGCAAAATTATTTTAGGTAGCTGATACTTATAAAGCAAAACAAAAGAAGTTCTTACTAGTTGGCACAGTTACAGTATGAATTGCAACAGAAGCTAAAGAAAACATAAAATTGAATAGAATTATTATATAAATTGTGATTTTCAAAGTATGTACAATTCGAGTACAAAATACTTCAATCTCATCTTCATTAAAATGTGTTTCAAATTTTAAATTATGTTTAATTTTGATATTTTAAATATGTTTAATTTTGATTCATTTATTTAATTTCATAGGTTGTAGTTTAAATTCACTTTTTTCCACCCATAAAAAAGTGTAAGCATTTTAAAAATATATAGTGCCTAGTACATATTATTAATTTGTGTGTATTTAAAAAAAAAACTCTTGAGTGAAACAAAGAAAGTATAAAAATAGTGCACAACTTACAAAAGAAAATTTAAAAAAAAAAAAAAACATTATAACTGATAAAATGAATAGACATTAAAAAAAGATAAATTTAAGTTGTTAGTATTTCTCAGTTTTTGAAAGCCAAAAATTTTAGTATAATCTTTAAAAACTAATTTTTTTTAAAAACAAAGTTCAAACCCGTGAAATAGTCTAAGATTTCTAAATTAGAAAAAAAAACTAAATTTCTTTCTGAGGTATAAGAAATCTTTATACTTACTTGATGGAGTGAAATGTGCTGTACGAGTAGCTAAAATAATTTAAACTGCATTAGTCTTAATATAATTAAAAGTCAACAGATATGTTGCATTAAATAAAAATATATTTGTACATAATCAATTCAGGTGAATAACTATAGCATACTTAATTGCTTTATATTTAACAGTTAAGATTTAAAAAAATTATTAGGACATATAGAATAAAGATATAACAGATAATTTAAGAAGGATAATAATTTCAACACTGCACATAATTTTACATAGAAATTACAAGCTTTAATTAGAGAAAAGTTATTTCAGATGATACTTATTGTGAGGAAGAGCTTTGCTTCCCTGTCATTAGCCGTATAGTTGTGTAGTGTAATATATGAATGTTCATTTAGGCCATTAATGAATGAATTGAACAATTGAGTTTCCAGGAAATAATGTACAAATCGTTGAATGTAAATTTAGATTTTATTAAGCATAATTTGTGAATTAGAAAATGGCCATTTTTTCATAAAAAATAAGAAATCCCTTAAAGGGATGAAATAACAATACTCTCTATTGAGAGATCATAAAACCAGAACAACATTTCTGACGGTTAGAAAATTGAGACTGGAAGGCCCCAAAGGGCTCCCAGCCTCCACAAATTTGAAATTAAAAGTGAATATATTTATTCTCAACGGACAGAGAAAGAGTATGGGTAGGAGATCCAAAATTTGGCGATTTATCATAATATATCATAGCCAAAAACATAGCCAACTAGCATATCCACATGGGTTTAAAAGAACACCTTGGCGATCTCAAGTCGCCAACAAATTTTTGTGAATTATTATAACCATGCAACCGAAACATTTATCCGTTGGAAAATTAGAATAAAAAGTTATAAATAGATTTTTGTTTTTGATTAGAGGCGACAGTGAATTAATATGTCTGCATAATAACGAAATAAAAAGAAAGTAACCGTTACATGGATCTGGAAGAGAAGAAATAAATATTTTATGTTCGTCTAAAAAGATTAAGTTTTCGATTTATTTTAAAAAGGAAATACATATGTAATGCCAAATTGTGGCATCACACTTATAAAGCAAAACAAAAAGAATTCTTACTGGTTGGCACAGTTACTGAATGAATTGCAACAGAGGCTATAAAAAACATAAAATTCAACAGAAATATTATATGAATTGTCACTTTTAAAAGTACGTTACAAACAAAAAATTCATGAAAATATATTTTGAAAAATGTTGAGAATATATTACAATATTTTATGATGAAATAAAAAACAATACTATTTGGGTAGAAAATACTTCAATCTCATTTCTATTTAAATATTTTTCCCATTTTCAAAAATTAATTGAATAATTTATTTCATGATTAATTTATTTAATTTCACATGTTACATTTCATATTTACTTTTTCTCGTCCCAATAAAAGTGTAAGTTAGCTATTTTTTATTTGTATATTATTTGATGATTTGTATATTACTTGAGAACTATGTTATAAAAATAAGTCAAAAGAGGGAAACAAAGCAAGTATAAAAAAAGTGCACAACTTTCTTAAGAAAAAAAAAACATTACATTTGTTTAAAATAATAGACTTTAATAAATGATAAATTTAAGTAATTAGCTTTTTTAAGTTTTTGAAAGTTAAAAATTTTAGTGCATGCTTTAAATTTTTTAGAAGCTAAGTTTCAATCTGAGAAATTTCTTCGATTTCTAAATTAAAAGAAAACTTAATACCTCCAAAGGAGGTATAAGAAATCTTTATACTTACTAGAAGGAGTGATATGTACTGTGTGAGTAGCTAAAATAATTCAAGCTGTATTAGTCTTAATACAATAAAAAGTCAATATGTTGGTTTAAATAAAAAAAAAATATATAAATAATCGATTCAGGTGGATAATTATAGTATAACTAATTACTTTTTATTTAAAAGTTAAAATTAAAAATAAATGTGAGGATAAATAGAAGATACATTAGATTATTTATGTAGCTAACATTTTCAACAATGCACATAAGTTTACATGGAAACGACAAACTTCAGATAGAGAAGAGTTATTTTAGGTAACTCATACTTATAAAAGAAAACAAAAAGAATTCTTACTGGTTGGCACAGTAACAGAATGAATTGCAACAGAAGCTATAGAAAACATAAAATTGAATATAAATATTATATGAATTGTGACTTTTAAAAGTATGTTACAAACAGAAAATTCATGAAAATGTATTTTGAAAAATATTGATCCTCAAGAATATTATAATATTTTATGATGAACCTAACAGTACTACTAGGTTAGAAAATATTTCAATCTCATCTCCATTTAAATATTTTTCTCTCTTTCAAAAATTAATTGAATAATTTATTTCATGATTAATTTATTTAATTTCATATGTTATATTTCATATTTACTTTTTCCCTTCCCTATAGATGTGTAAGTTAATTATTTTTTTATTTGAGTAAATTTAAAAAAATAAGTAAAAACGGTAAAAGAAAGCTAATATAAAAATATGCACACTTTTCTAAAGAAAATTTAAAAAAAAAACATTACATTTGTTTAAATGAATAGGCTTTAAAAAAACGATAAATATAAGTAGCTAGTTTTTTTTACGTTTTTGAAAATTAAAAATTTCAGTGTATGCTTTAAAAACTGATTTTTTTAGAAACAGTTTCAATCTGACAAATTTCTTGGATTTCTAAAAAAGAAATCTACACTTTCTTCAACAGAGGTATAAGAAATCTTTATACTTACTAGAAGGAGTGACATGTACTGTACGAGTAGCTAAAAATTTAAACTGCATTAGTCTTAATATAATAAAAAGTCAATAGTAAATATGCTGGTTTAAATAAAAAAAATATTTATATACAATCAATTCCGATGGATAACTACAGCATATCTAATTACTTATAGTTAATAGCAAATATTAAATTTAATTCAAGGACAAATAGAAGAAAAGTATAATAGATCATTTACGTAGCTAACATTCTCAACACTGCACATAATATTACATAGAAAATACAAGTTTCAAATAGTTCAAAGTTATTTTAGGTAGAGGATACTTATAAAGGAACACAAAAAGAATTCTTACTGGTTGGAACAGTTACAGAATGAATTGCAACAGAAGCTATAAAAACAAAAAATTGATTTTAATAAAAATTGTGATTTTTAAAAGTACATTATAAACAGAGAATTTATAAAAATACATTTCCATATAATATTTAATAAACATATTTAATATATAATGACGAACCATAAAATAGTAATATTTGAGTAATAAATACTTTAATCGAATCTCTGTTAAAATATTTTTTCCATTATACAAAAATTTGTGAACAATTTTTTTCATGTTTCATCGTAATTTATTTATTTATTTTCATATATCATATTTTAAATATACTTTTTCTTCAATATAAAAGTGTAAGTATTTTAAAATATATTGGTGCTTCTAGTTATTTGTAATTTGTGTGTATTTAAAAAAAAAGTAAAAAAAGGGAATCGAAGCAACTATACAGAAAGTGCACAACTTTCAAAAGAAAATTTAGAAAAAAATACATTAGAAATGATTCAATGAATAGACTCTAAGAAATGATAAGTTTAAGTTATTAGCTTTCTTTGAGCTTTTTAAAGGTCAAAAACTTTAGTACATGCTTTAAAAACTCATTTTTTTTAGAAACAAAGTTTCAACCTGCGAAACATTCTAAGATTTCGAAATTAGAAGATAAATAAATCTAAATTTCCTCTAACGGAGGTATAAGAAATATTTACTTACTAGAAGGAGTGTAATGTGCTGTACGAGTAGCTAAAATAATTTAAACTGCATTAGTCTTAATATAATTAAAAGTCAACAGAATATATGTTGCTTTAAATAAAAAATATTTATTTATAATCGATGAAGGTGGATAACTACAGCATACCTAATTACTTTGCATTTAATAGTTAAAATTAAAAATAAATGCAAGGAAAAATAGAAGAAAGGTATAACAGATCATTTATACAGCTAACATTTAAACATCGCACATAAATTCAAATAGAAATTACAAGCTTCAGATACGACAAAGTTACTTTAGGTAACTGATACTTATAGAGCAAAACAAAAGTTCTTACTGGTTAGCACAGTTACAAAACTAAAAATTTTAATAGCTAAAAATTTTAACTGCATTAGACATAACACAGTAAAATAAAAAGTAAATATGCTGATTTAAATAAAAAAAAATTTATATATACAATCGATTCAGGCGGATAACTATAGCACAACTAATAACTTTATATATAATAGTTAAAATTAAAAATAAATTCAAGGAAAAATAGAAGAAAGGTATAACAGATTATTTATACAGCTAACATTTTCAAAATTGCACATAAATTCAAATAGAAATTACAAGCTTCAGATAGGACAAAGTTACTTTAGGTAACTGATACTTTTAAAGCAAAACAGAAGTTCTTACTGGTTGGCACAGTTACAAAACTAAAAATTTTAACAGCTAAAAATTTGAGTAGCTAAAAATTTTAACTGCATTAGTCATAATATAGTAAAATAAAAAGTAAATATGTTATTCAGGTGGATAACTATAGCATAACTAATAACTTTATACATAATAGTTAAAATTAAAAATAAATTCAAGGAAAAATAGAAGAAAAGTATAACAGATTATTTTTGCAGCTAACATTTTCACCATTGCATATAAATTCAAATAGAAATTTCCAGTTTCAGATACGGCAAAGTTACTTTACGTAACTGATACTTATAAAGCAAAAGTTCCTACTGGTTGGCACAGTTACAAAACTAAAAATTTTAATAGCTAAAAATTTGAGTAGCTAAAAATTTTAACTGCATTAGGGATAATATAGTAAAATAAAAAGTAAATATGTTGGTTTAAATAAAAAAAATTTATATATACAATCGATTCAGGTGGATAACTATAGCATAACTAATAACTTTATACATAATAGTTAAAATTAAAAATAAATTCAAGGAAAAATAGAAGAAAGGTACAACAGATTATTTATACAGCTAACATTTTCAACATTGCACATAAATTCAAATAGAAATTACAAGCTTCAGATACGACAAAGTTACTTTAGGTAACTGATACAGTAGAGAACCAATTATCCGGGATGCTCGGGACCATCGCTATCCCGGATATCTGAATTTCCCGGTTTTCTGGATCGACCNGCACATAAATTCAAATAGAAATTACAAGCTTCAGATACGGCAAAGTTATTTTAGGTAACTGATACTTATAAAGCAAAGCAAAAGTTCTTACTGGTTGGCACAGTAACAAAACTAAAAATTTTAATAGCTAAAAATTTTAGCTGCATTAGTCATAACACAGCAAAATAAAAAGTAAATATGTTGATTTAAATAAAAAAATTTTATATCTACAATCGATTCAGGCGGATAACTATAGCACAACTAATAACTTTATACGTAATAGTTAAAATTAAAAATAAATTCATGGAAAAATAGAAGAAAGGTATAACAGATTATTTTTGCAGCTAACATTTTCAACATTGCACATAAATTCAAATAGAAATTACAAGCTTCAGATATGGCAAAGTTATTTTAGGTAACTGATACTTATAAAGCAAAATAAAAGTTCTTACTGGATGGCATAGTTACAAAACGAATTGCAACAGAAGCTATAAAAAACATAAAATTGAACATAAAGTAAATTGTGACTTTTAAAAATACGTTACAAACAGAAAAAATCACGAAAATATATTTTGATAAATGTTGATCTTAAAAAATACTATAATACCTGTTTTAGTCCTTCATAAGAAGGACTAAAACAGGGTGGCCACTCAAATCAGATTTCAAATTTCCCTGATTTTTCCAAATAAAAATCTTAAAATTTCCAGGTTTTTGTTTCTTTTTTCTTATAAAGTGTAGGATGTGTACAAGAAAAGTGTCTTTATTATAAAATATTTTATTCAAAATGAATACATATATGTTAATATATAT
>NC_092212.1:75069285-75219224 GCF_043381705.1 Parasteatoda tepidariorum
AAAAAAAAATTACCACCAAAGCATCGGAACAAACTTGAGCCATAAATGGATTCAGCCCAAAGACAGTATTTAAAAATAGAAGCTAATATCCTAAATCTTTTTCCACCTACACCAGAATCTTTCCTAAATTGCACAGTCCCATAGCGGTCAAAGGTTTCTGCATTCGTTTAGCAACAGTAGGAGAATTTTATGTGGCATTCTAGTTTAACAGCTGTAATGGAGCAAATTTTGATGCAAGCAAAGTATCGCTAAGTTGATGATATTTCAACGGTTTGGCGATACATTTCCGTTCAAAAAAAAGTGGGTATAATGGATGAAATAATTTAGCTTAAGAAAATTAGTAAATAATTTAAATTAGTGAAATTAAAAAAATTATAAAAGAAAAAATTTCCAGCTTTTCTTTAAAATTCCCTGATTTTCCAGGTTTTTGTCCAAATTTCCCTGATATTTCCAGGTTTTTTCCAGTATAAAAAAAAATTCCCTGATAATTCCAGGTTTTCAAGGTTTTTCAGGTGGGGGGCCACCCTGTAAAAAACAGTATAATTTCAGTAGAAAATACTTCAGTCTCATCTTTATTAAAATCTATTTCCCATTTAAAAAAAAACGATGTGAATAATTTATTTCATGTTTAATTTTAATACATTAATTTAATTTCATAAGTTACATCTTAAATTTACTTTTTTTCCATCCATGAAAAAGTGTAAGTATTTCATAAATATATAGTGTCTTGCAGTTATTTTTTATTTGTGTGTATTTTAATAAATAAATCTAAAGAGTGAAATAAAACAAGTATTAAAAAAGTGCACAACTTTCAAAAGAAAATTTTAGAAAAGATACATTACAACTGACAAAATAAATAGACTTCAAGAAAAGATAAAATTAAGTTAAAATAAAACTTTTTGAAAGTCAAAACTTTTAGTGAAAGCTTGAAAAAATAATTTTTTTAGACACGAAGTTCCAACCTGGGAAATTTCTTGGATTTCTAAATTACAATGTTTTATGATGAAATAAAAAACAGCACTATTTGAGTACTGTTTTCAAAAGACAACTTTCAAAAGAAAATTTAGAGTAGAAAATACTATAATCTCATCTTTTTTAAAATCTGTTTCCCACTTTTAAAAATTATGTGAATAATTTATATCATGTTTAATTTTAACACATTTATTTAATGTCATAGGTTACATTTCAAATTTACTTTTTTTTTACCCATATAAAAGTATAAGTATTATAAAAATATATACCACTTTCCAGTTATTTAAAAAAATAAGTCAAAACAGTGAAACAAAACAACTATGGAGAAAACTACACAACTTTCAAAAGAAAATTTAGAAAAAAATACATTACATTCTAAATTCAAAAAAATATATATGTAAATTTCCTAAAACAGAGGAATAAGAAATCTTTATACTTACTAGAAGGAGTGAAATGTGCTGTATAAATAGCTAAAATAATTTTAAATGTATTAGTCTTAATGTAATAAACAGTCAATTTAAAATATTTTAATTAAAATAAAAAATTATGTATAAACAATACAGGTGGATAACTACAGCATACCTAAAAACTTCATATTTAACAGTTAAAATTAAAAATAAAAGTTGGAACAAATAGAATAAAGGTATAACAGATTATTTAAGTAGCTAATAGTTTCAACACTGGACATAATTTTACATAGAAATTACAAGCTTTAATTAGAGAAAAGTTATTTTAGGTAACTGATACTTTTAAAACAAAACAAAAAGAATTCTTACTGGTCGGCACAGTTACTGAATGAATTGCAACAGAAGCTATAGAAAACATAAAATTGAATTCATAAAATGTAGAAAAGATAAAATTTTAGTATAGTTTTTAAAAACTAATTTTCATTTTTATTTTTAGAAACAAAGTTTCAACCTGTAAAATATTCAAAGATTTTTAAATTAAAAGAAAAATAAATCTAAATTTAATCCAAAGGAGGTATAAGAAATATTTACACTTACTAGAAGGAGTGAAATGTATTGTATGAATAGCTAAAAAAATTTAAACTGCATTAGTCTTAATAAAAAATAAATAGTAAATATGTGGGTTTAAATAAAAAAAAATATTTATATATAATCGATTCAGGTGGATAACTATAACACACTTAATTTCTTTATATTTAACAGTTAAGATTTTAAAAAAATGAAAGGACAAATAGAAGAAAGATATAACAGATTATTTAAGTAGCTAACATTTTCAACATGTCACATAATTTTACATTACAAGCTTTAATAAGGATCAAGTTATTTTAACTAATTGATACTTATAATGCAAAATAAAAGGAATTCTTACTGGTTGGCACAGTTTTAGTATGAATTGCAACAGAAGCTATAGAAAACATAAAATAGAAGGTAAGCAAAACAAATATTAAATAAATTATGACTTTTAAAAGTATTCTACAATTCTTGAAAATATGTTTTGAAAAATATTGATCTTAAAGGATATTATAATATTTTATTATGAACCAAAAAACTGTACTATTTGAGTAAAAAATATTTCAATTCCAAACCTTATTAAAATCTGAATTCCATTTATAAAAATAATGTAAATAATTTATTCCATGCTTCATTTCAATGAATTTATTTAATTACATTTTAAACTTACTCTTTTTTCCATTCGTACATTTAATTTGCGTGTAGTTAAAAAAATAAGTCAAAAAAGTGTATAAAAAAAGGCAAGCAAGTACAAAAAGAGTGTGCAACTTTGAAAAGAAAATTTTTTAAAAAATACATTACATTCTAAATTTAAAAAAATATAAATCTAAATTTCCTCCAATGGAGGTATAAGAAATCTTTATACTTACTAGAAGGAGTGAAATGGGCTGTATGAATAGCTAAAATAATTTAAACTGCATCAGTCTTAATACAATAAAAAGTCGATTGTAAATATGCTAATTAAAATATAAAATTACGTATTATCAATTCAGGTGGATAACTACAGCATACTTAATTATTTCATAGTTAAAATTAAAAATAATAGTTAGGACAAACAGAATAAAGGTATAACAGATTATTTAAGTAGCTAGTCATTTCAACACTGCACATAATATTACATAGAAATTACAAGCTTTAATTAGAGAAAAGTTATTTTAGAGGTAACTAATAATTATAAAGCAAAACAAAAGGAATTCTTACTGGTTGGCACAGTAACAGAATGAATTGCAACAGAAGCTATAGAAAACATAAAATTGAATATAAATATTACATAAATTCTTACTTTCAAAAGTACATGACAAACAGAAATTTCATGAAAATATATTTTGAAAATTGTTGATCTTTAAGAAGTTCTCATATTTATTAAAATCATTTTCCACTTTCAAAAATAATGTGAATAATTTATTTCATGTTTAATTTCAATTCTTTTATTTAATTTTAATATTTTAAATTTACGTTTTTTCATCCATTTATCCAGTTTCATCCACCTTAAGATATAGTGCCTTCTAGTTATCTTTAATTTGTGTGCATTTAAAAAAATAAGTCAAAAAAGTCAGTCAAAGAAAGCATAAAAAAAAGTGAACAAAAGAAAATTTAGATAAAATACATTACAACTGATTATATGAATCGACTTAAAGAAATTATAAATTTATAAGCTTTTTTGAGTTCCTGAAAGTCAAAAATTTGTCAGTCAAACTAGTTTTTAAAGACTATATTAAAATATAGTCTTTAAAAACTAATTTTTTTTAGAAATAAAGTTTTCAACCTGTGATATATTCAAAGATTTCTAAATTTAAAGAATAATAAATCTAAATTTCATCCAAGGGAGGTATAAGAAATATTTGTACTTACTAGAAGGAGTGAAATGTAGTGTATGAATAGCTAAAATAATTTAAACTGCATTAGTCTTAATATAATAAAAAGTCAATTGTAAGTAAGTTGGTTTAAATAATAAAAATATTTATATATAATCGATTTAGATGGATATACTTTATATTTAACAGTTAAGATTAAAAATAAATGTAAGGACAAATAGAAGAAAGGTATAACAGATTATTTATGTATCGGGTTGACCAAAAAGTAATTTCGTTTTTCCAACAGAGGATTTAATTGTATTTTTTCGAACCCAATTTCACACTTAAGCTGCATTATCATTATATGTCTTGAGAGCTGATATAGTAAGGTTGTGTGTGAAAAAGTTCAATTAATTCTATGCAGTAGTTTTTGGTTGGTGCCCTTTTAAATATGGAGAGTAATAAGCAGCATTTTTGTCATATTTTACTTTTCTACTATAGAAAAGGTAAAAATTATGTTCATGCCAGACAGAGAAGATGTGTTGACAGTACGCCAGTGCCAGAACTGGTTTGCAAAATTTCAAACTGGCAATTTTGATGTCGAAGATGCACCATGTTCTGGAAGGCTGGATGAAGCTGATAAAGACACGATAAAGACATTAGTTGATGCAATTTGCCGAATAACAAGACGTGAGATCGGTGAGAGGTTATATTTAACGAATTCAACTGTTTATGACTGCTTGAAAGGGCTGAGTTTAACCTCGAATCGATATATGGGTTCCCCATGTTCTGAAATTTGTGTCCTCACATTGACGTCTGCAATTCGCTTCTCAAATGTCACGAAAACGATCCATTTTTGAAGTGCATCATTACTGGAGATGAAAAATGGGTTGTCTATAACAATGCCAGAGATCATGGAGCAAAAAAGATGAACCGACTCAAAGCATTTCGTAAGCCAATATCCATCAAAAAAAGGTGATGCTGTCTGTTTGGTAGGATTTTAAAGGAATGTTATTATTATTTTTTTTTAGCTTTTACCGGATAGCGCAACCAATAATTCGGAAGTCTACTGTCGTCAGCTGGATAAACAGAATGATGCACTTCAACAGAAAAGACCAGAATTAATCAACAGAAAAGGTATAGTGTTCCACCAAGATAATGCGAGACCTCATACAAGTTTGGTCACTCGCCAAAAGCTTTTACAGCTGGAATGAGATACACTACCACACCCACCATATTCTCCAGATCTGGCGCCTTCGGATTATTGTTTGTTCCGGTCACTGCAAAATTTTTTGAACTGTAAAACCTTTACTTTAAATGAAGGGGTCAAAAATCACGTGTATAAGTTTTTTGAAAGCAAAGACCAAAAATTTTATGAGCGTGGAATCATGCTACTACCAAAAAGATGGCAAAAGGTGTTGGACCAGAATGGCCAATATATAATTGAATAAAATATTTATTCATCATACAAAAATTGTCTTTCATTTTCCCAAAGAAAAACGAGATAAGTTTCTAAACAACCAAATAGCTAATATTTTCAACATATCACATAGGAATTACATGCTTTAGTTAAGATCAAGTTATTTTAGGTAATTGATACTAATAAAGCAAAACAAAAGGAATTCTTACTGGTTGGCACAGATTTAGAATGAATTGCAACAGAAGCTATAGAAAACATAAAATAGAATGTAAGCAAAACAAATATTAAATAAATTGTGTCTTTTAAAAGTATTTAACAAATCCTGAAAATATGTTTTGGAAAAATATTGATCTTAAAGAGTTTTATCATGAACCAAAAAACAGTACTATTTGAGAAAAAAATATTTCAATTCCAATTTTTATTAAGATCTGAATTCCATTTATAAAAATAATGTGAATAATTTATTTTATGTTTCATTTCAATGCATTTATTATAATTACATTTCAAATTTGCTTTTTTCCATTCATATAACAAAGTAAGCACTTTAAAAATATATAGTGCTTTCTAGTTATATTTAATTTGTGTGTATCTAAGAAAATAAGCAAAAAAAGTGTAAAAAAAAAGGCATGCAAGTACAAAAAAAGTGCACAATATAAATCTACATTTCCTCCAATGGAGGTATAAGAAATCTTTATACTTACTAGAAGGTGTGAAATGTGCTGTATGAATAGCTAAAATAATTTAAACCGCATTAGTCTTAATATAATAAAAAGTCAATAGTAAATATGATAATTAACATATAAAATAATGTATAATCGATTCAGGTGGATAACTACAGCATACCTAATTAGTTCATTTTAAACAGTTAAGATTAAAAATAAATATAAGGGCAATTAGAAGAAAGGTATAACAGATTATTTAGGTATAACAGATTATTTATTTTAAACATCCATGTCAAATAATTTTACATAGGAATTACATGCTTTAATTAGAATCAAGTTATTTTAGGTAATTGATACTTATAATGCAAAACAAAAAGAATTCTTACTTGTTGGCACAGATTTAGAATGAATTACAACAGAAGCTATAGAAAACATAAAATAGAATGTAAGCAAAACAAATATTAAATAAATTGTGTTTTATAAAAGTATTCTACAATTCCTAAAAATATGTTTTGAAAAATAGATCTTAAAGAATATAATAATATTTTATCATGAACCAAAAAAAAAAAAATACTATTTGAGTAAAAAATATTTCAATTCCAATTTTTATTAAAATCTGAATTCCATTTATAAAAATAATGTGAATAATTTATTCCATGTTTCATTTCAATGCATTTATTTAATTACATTTGATACATTTTAAATTTACTTTTTTACATTCATATAACAGTAAGCACTTTAAAGATATATAGTGCCTTCTAGTTATATTTAATTCGTGTATATTTAAGAAAATAAGCCAAAAAAGTGTATAAAAAAGGCAAGTAAGAATAAAAAAGTGCGCAACTTTCAATAGAAAATTAAGATAAGATACATTACAATTGATTAAATGAAAATAGACTTAAAGAAATGATAAGTTTAAGTTGTTAGATTTTTCGAGCTTATTTTAGTACATGCATTAAGAATTTATTTTTATTAGAAAAAAAGTTTCATTCTGTGAAATTTCTAGGATTTCTAAATTAAAAGAGAAACATCCAAAATGCTCTCTAACAGGGAAATCGTTATACTTACTAGAAGGAGTGAAATGTACTGTACGAGTTGTGGCCTCAGTAGCTAAAATAATTTATACTGCATTAGTTTAAAAATAATAAAAAGTCGATAATAAATATGTTAAATGTAAAAAAATATGTTTAAATTTAAAAAAAAAGTCTATTGAGGTCTGAAAAGGTTTCGTACTCAAGCCATGTACAGAAAGAAAGGAAGGTTTTGTGTACTCAAAACAAAAACCTGAAAAACTAACAACTTTATTTTAAACTGTATACAGGCATTTCAAAGTGGGGCATTAAATTATGATTTAATGGCCTGATATAAAATGAAAGAGTTCCATAAAATTCTATATAAAGTTCTATAAAATTCAAGGGAAAAAATTAAATTTACAATAAAAAGATTTAGACCATCTGTATAGATGAGGTATTATGCAGATCTTCTCTCAATCAGAAATATCAATTTATATTTGTCTATTAAAAAATGGCATATAAGAAATATCCATTTATACAGTAAAACCTTTTTTGTTTAGGATAACAAATGTTTAAAGAATTTACATTATGGGGAGCATTCGAACACTGGTTTCTGAGCAACGGAAACTCAGTGGTAGCATAAATTTAGTAGCAGGGTATCTTAGTCTACTTTTTTTCAAATTTTTTATCTTTTGTCTGCAATAATTTTAACTGATCATTACTAAACATATTATTACTAAACACATTCACAAACTATTTTTAAGCATTGATACAATAATCTGTTAACGATCAAAACATACTTAGAGCAGAAATCAGCAATCGAGACAAAATAAGTGTTTCTTTGGACTGAGAAGACAAATAAGATCGAATCTTCTCAGCCAAAAAACAAAGTTAAAATTCTCTAAGACAGTGTGCCCCAACCTTTTTATCACTGCGGATCTGTAATTGTTTGATATTTTTACCGCGGCCCGCTGGGGGGAGGGCGTCGATTGTTTATATTTTAGATTATTTCGATTTGTCAATTTTAATGTAATTGTATTTAAACATGCCTTCAAAATAAAATACAACTACAACAAAAAAAAACATAAAGTGATTTAATATTTTAACTTATTGGAACGTTAAATCAATGAGAATCCTGAGCTTGTTTCTTTCCAATGAGACGGTTCCATCTGGGGGTAATCGGAGACAATGATACAATACAAACATTAAAAAATTTATGTCCGCACATTCAGGGCCCCCTTTTTTTAAATAAATAAAATTTTAATGGAACACAGATATTTTTAATTTGGGGAATAAACCTAGGAGTTTAAATTCAGTTTCAATGAAATGAGCGGCCCGGTACAATTTGATTCACGGACCAGTACCGGTCCGTGGACCGGGGGTTGGGGAACACTGCTATAAGACACTCATACTTCCTGTACTGTTTTATGGAAGCGAAACTTTAACCCTTAATTCAGATATACAGCGAACACTGGACACCTTCCAAAGAAAGATACTAAGAACCATCTTTGACGCAATTCAAGAAAGAGGATGCTGGCGAACCGGATATAACTTCGAGCTCTACCAATTTTAAAGGCAGCCCCAAATTACACAAATAATCTGTAGTGATAGGCTGAGATGATTGGGTCATCTATGGAGAAGCCCTGAAAATAGCACCATGAGAATCATCTCCTTTAAGAACCCCGAGGCAGGGTTCCCACTCATTTTCAGAAAAAAAATTCCCTGACTTTTCCAGGTATTCCAGGTAAATTTCAATGAAAATCCATACCATATTTTATCTATACTACGAAATTTTTCATTAGAAATTTTTTATTTTTTTATTTGTTATCCAAGTATTAGATTTTTCGTGTAAAATATATATCATTATAAGAGGAAAGATGCAATTCAGTATGTCTAAAATGTAAAATTTTCACAATAAATAATTGTAATAGATGTTAGAATTATTTAACTCGAATCTCAATAACTGATTATTGTTATAGACAATTTTAAGACTGGTTTTTTTCCAGGAATAATGAAGGAATTTTCCAGGTTT
The DNA here is from genome assembly GCF_043381705.1 of Parasteatoda tepidariorum. Classification (NCBI taxonomy): domain Eukaryota; kingdom Metazoa; phylum Arthropoda; class Arachnida; order Araneae; family Theridiidae; genus Parasteatoda; species Parasteatoda tepidariorum. Next base: position 75,078,155 of record NC_092212.1, read on the forward strand.
TTGTAAGAAAATTGCAAGTTTCCCTGACTATTCCCTGATTTTTAGAGTTGAAATAAAATTCCCTGACAATTCCAGGTTTTCCCTGTTCTCCCTGATCTGTGGGAACCCTGCCGAGGGGTCACGTCCCAGAGGCACACACCCAGCTAAATGGCTCAACGACCTCGAAAATGACCTCAAAACACCAAAGATTAGAAATTGGAAGGGAGTTGCCATGGATAGGAGGCACTGGCACTTGTCAGCTGTTGAGGCAGTCAAGGCCTGCAAAGAGCTGACAAAGAAGAGGACAATAGTCAATCATAAATTTTTTGCAGTTCAGTTGTGCCAACTACAGATAATTACATTATTTAAGGGTGGAATACAAGAATCACAGGAATCTAGTTCTTAAGAATTTTATAAGTATTCATATAGAAGTCAAACATTATTTCAACAATACAACTCTGCCAACTACAGATAAGGTGCATCTTGGTGGTCTGCAGGAATAATCTTCCAATATACTCAATGATTGGAAAATTCTTGATGCCTTGTCCATCAGCTTTCAATTTAAAAAGTTATTTTCAACAGTTACGCAAAAGAAATAACATGTGCATATATGTGACCAGTACAAATTTACAACACTCGATTAAATAATTAGTGTTACATTTTCTAATCTATTTACAAATTTTTTTAAAAAATTACAAGCTTTAATTAGGTCAAACTTATTTTAAGTAACTTAGGGGTGCACAACTTTTTTGAGTGAAGGGCCACTTGCACAGCAGGTAGACTAACGATGGACCGCACCCATATTTCGGCATGTTAGTGGCAAATGTGATAATTTTTACACAAACATTAATGTTCTAAGTACTAAATATTTTTATCAGTAAACTTAATAACATATATTTGCAGAAAATTAAATATTTTTAATTATTTGAATGTATTTAAAACTAAAAAATTTGATACTTTTTTTTAAAAAACTTTTTCCATTTTTCACAATAATTAATTTATTAAATACTGATATACATAAATATTGGGATGGGGATATAAATTCTAACCAAAAAGCAGCTTACAGAATGAAAGTGTAAAAAATATCTGCATTTTATAGAGAAATATAAATTTGAATTAAATATTTTAATAAAAAAAAAATTATAATGTCTAAAAAAACCAAGCTAAAAGAAATTGTTTTCTTGCGTTCAGAAGTTCCTGCGGGCCACACATCAACAATTGGCAGGGCTCATGTGGCCTGCAGACCACAGGTTGTGCACCTCTAAAGTAACTGGGACTTATAATAGTGAAATGCAGAGCATAAGGGATGCTTACTGGCTGGAGTAGTTGTCGGCACAGGCTTGGAATGAATCAGAACAGTAGCTATGTAAAGCATGAAATTGAATATATGTAAAACAATTAAATAAATATCATTTTTTAAAAGCAGAAAATTAATGAAAATACATTTTGTTCACCTTAAAAAATTTCCTAGTTTGTTAACATGCACTACTAACATTATTATTATAGAAAAATATTTCATTATCATCTTTTCGAAACTTAATAACCTATTTTCAAAAATAATGTGAATCTTTTGTTTCACGTTTCAGTTTGAATTCGGTAGATATTTGAAGATTTTTTTATCTAGAAATTACATTTTCTACTCCTAAATACTGACTTTCATTTGTTATCTACCGAATTGAGTTTTTTTTCAGTCCATATTATTTTATAAATACTTTAAAAAATAAAATATAACTTCTAGTAATTGTGCATTTTAAAAAATAAACAATAAAACAAAGCAAATATACCTTTCTAAATAAAATCCTTTGTAATTGATGAAATAAACAGATTTTAAGAATTGATAAATTTAATTGGTTAGCTCTTCATAGTTTTTGAATATAAAGAAAAGCATTTAGCTAAAAGCTAATTTTAAAATAGCAAATATCAGAACAGCTTCTCCCACTCATATATAGCAGAAAGTCCCATATCCAGAATCGGTCTGAACTTCAGCAAGTTCAGAAAATTATGGGTCTTTTAGGTAAACAAATATCAAAGCATGTGTTATTCAATAAAAAAAATAGAAAATAGGTGATTATTAAAGTCAATTTCATACAAAAAACGTTTTTTTAGATATTAAATGGCATTTAATAAAAAAATCCTTAATACAATAAAATATATCAAGGCAGAGAATAAAAATTAAACATAGGATTAAAACATGAGACAAAAATTAATCACATTTAATAAAAAATAGGATAAAATGAAGAAAGAATTGAGTAGACTTTTTAATGAAAACATTTATAATTTTAAGGGAAACAAAGCTTCATTAATATTTACAGTTTATTCCTTTCAACAAAGTTAGTTTCGATTTAACAGCTCTTGTTTCTCGACATCTCTTTGTTTATTGTAGTGCAATAAATGTTTAGCTAGGAGTAAAAAGAAAAGAATTTTTCTTTACCAATACTTGCTTTTAACAGATCATGAGCAAAAAAAAAAATATTTTTATTTTTTTTTTTCAAATAAATAAATAAACAAAAGATATTTGATTCTTAAAAAGTGACCTGAAAATAGACATTTCCAGTAAACTGATACTCAGACATTTGATTTTGTACTGTACTTAGATTTTTAGGTTCTGTTTTAAGGAGATTTTAGAAGATATTCTTTATTTTCTTACTTTTAGGAGATCATTGAATTCATGGTGACGATATAGCAAGTGAGCACAGGAGTAGTATAAATAGTACAGCTTAGCTATACCGTTTGGAATTAGAAGCAACAGCCAAAAGAAAATAAAACACACATGAAAAAAAAATTCACACCTTCTAAAAGATAATTTAATAAAACACTATAAATGATAGATAAAACAGAATTTCTGAAGGTTAGTTCTTTTCAGTTTTTGCGGTTAATAGCATATAAATTGAAAATAGCATATAAATTGAAAATAGATAATTTATATTTCTTCTAAGAAAGTTTTGCACTTACTTGAGTGAGTGAAATGTTTTATACTAGTTGTGGTCTTAACAGGCTTAGCTAAAATATTAAAATTGAATTAGTTTTAAAATAATAAGAAAATAATAATGTCTATAAATAGAAAACTATGATAGATTTGTTAGGTTGGTAGTTCTTAAAATGCTAACCGGAAAATAAAAGTAAAACCAAGAACTTTCCCTTGTAATGCTTAATTTATGATGATTGCATAATATCTAATTGTTTTTTATTTTCAGAAATTGCAGAGTCTTTTCTCTTTTTCTCAAATAACAATAATTTTGAAACTTTATTATGATACACAATTTTTGACAATCATTTTTTAATGCACTTGATTTCTGGATGATTCTATCGTACAGCCTAAAACTTTTTTCAATCATTATTTTTTTCCCTTTTGCAGTATAAAATCAATATTTTGATTTCAATTTACATGTTTTCTTTAAATTTTGAATATGATGATTTAAGAATTCTAGTTTGACTTTACTTTTTGACTTGCTCGATTCCATCTTAAATCTAACTAGGTTTCAGACATTTATATTAATTTTTTTCTTTCAAAACACAATAATTTTAATATGACACTACTACAATATACAATTTCAGTTCCAATTAGCTTTTAATTCAAATTTCAATGTGCTTATTCGAAATTTACGGCACATAAATTTCAATTTTCAATTGTCACTTTCTGATGAACTCGTTTACTGTATATCCACTTTGCTTGCTTCTCGTTTTATCTCCAGTTCTTTACTGTTTTTTTTTAATCATTTCCCCACAGTTTTTTTGAATTAGAATGTTTTAAATACGGTGCAGCAATATCATTCTAATAATTTTGCAAGAAGTTCTCAGCTTCAAGTAAAATACGAAAAAAAAGTAGCAATACTTCATAAAGTCTAAGAACCTCAGGAACATCAAAGTAGTTCAAGTAACCATGATGGCATTGATCAAAATCTCATTTTTTAATTACTTTCTTCAAAGTACATTATTTTTACAACACATCTCTTTAAAACAGATCAAAGTACATCTCTTTAAAACTATAAAACAATTCTAAGCAACACAAAAGCAGAGTACATTATTTTTGTAACACTTGCTTAGTGAATTTTAATATTAAGCATTAAAATGAACTAGCCCTAAGGAAAAATAAAACTAATTCAAAATTAATGGCATATAACATAGGTTAATTAGTTTTAGTAACTAAGATCACAAATAGCTGTTTACAATTTTCAAGTTATTTTAAATTTTAGTTACTAAAAAAAAACATAAGCTAAAAGCAAAACAAACAAAAAATCCTTACGGCGTCGAGTAGTTGATCGAACAGGAGCAGTATGAATTGATATAGCAGCTATAGAAAACATGAAATTAAATATATCAGTAAAACAGTAATATGATATTTATATGCCTATTACAAACAGAGAATTTGAAAGATACATTTTGAAATATAATAACCTTCGAAATTTTCACAATTTGTCAGTATGCACCAAAAAACTTTATCATTACATTAAAAAAAAGTTCATCTCTTTAAAACTATAAAATAATTTTTAAAAATAATGTGAATCCATTTAAGTGCTTTGAAAATAATAGTAAGTAAAAAAAAAAGGCATATCAAAAAGAAAAAAAATGCATGGCTATTGAAAGAAAAAAAACTGATTAAAATAATGATACACTCATCTTTTTAAATGAATAATCAGCAAACACTGTCAATGTATTTCTATTTTAAAAAAATGAACTGTTTGCAAGAGAATAAGATAAATTTTAACTTACTAGAGGGAGTTCTATGGATTATACTAGTTGAGGTGTGACCAGGCTTAGCTAAAATAATTAAATATGTATTAGTCTTAAAATTGTTAAACTCCAGATTATATGTCTTTTAAAATAAAGAATCGAATGATTTCGGTGGGAGGTGTTATTTATAACAATAAATAGAAGGAAAAAAAACAAATATAATGCAGCAACTTTAATTTAAACAAAATACAGATAATGTATAATGGAGAATATAACTATGATTAATGGCTTTACATAAAAATGAAAGAAATTGTGAACTTTGGGAAATATCATTAAAATAGGAAACACCAAACTTTGTGCGTCTATGAAGCATAATGCAGTTGCATGTTCTATTTATTCGAAATATACTTGCACTAATCTTTTTTGCATAAATAATATCATTTCTTTCGTAATATATACATTTTGTAATAGCATTATTCCAAGTTGAAAATATAAGATACTTTGGTAAAAAACAGGGTTGCCACAGAAAAAAATGAACAAAATAGTTGCTTTTAGTAGCCTAAAGCATGAAAATAGTTGCTGAAAACTAAGAAAATAGTTGCCTAAATAAGAACAAAATTTTTTCAATAATCTGACTAAAATTTTATTAAATAACTTGTCATATAAAATGATCCCTTTAGACAAGTTGGTGGCCAATATGATAATTTATATATATACATTAGTGTTCTAGCACAATATTTTTATATAAAAAAAATTAGCATATTTGCAGAAAATTAAATACTTTTAATTACTAGAATTCATTCAGAAAATAATTTTTCATTAACAAAAAAATGCTTTTTCTATAAAATTTTCCCTTTTATCAATAATTGATTTAGCAAATATAGGTATATTTTAAAAAGTGATTACTCAAATTCAAAATTCATGCATGTTAATATCATATTAAAAATTGGGTTTTTAAAAATCATGCAGAACTGTGTAGGAATAAAAGTGAAAAGGCGATCGAGAAACAAAATAGACTTACAGAAGAATCTGTGCAAATTTGGGCGCATTAAAAAGTGATAACTCAAATTTGCAATTCAAAATTTTCAACACTTTTTATTTTTTAAGAAAAAGAAAAAAACATTTTATTGTGTTCAGAACCTCCTGCGGGCCGCAGGTTGTCAACCAAATTTATGCTAAAAACCTCGCTAGGAGTACAGAAAAGTCTCCTTTTGCTAAAAATAGTTGCTTTTTTAAGACTTTTCACGCAAAAAAAGTTCAGACTGAAAATAGATGCAAATAGTCGCATTTTAGTCACCTGTGGCAACCCTAAAATAATTATGAAGCAATTTTATGAATAAAGCTTAGTCTGCAGAGAAATGCATAGAATTAGTTCGATTTTCTCAGGTACTATGCACAAAAAGTCTATTTTGTTTATTGGTATGGTCAAATAAGACTCTAAGTTTGAACTGTTCCCCCATTAAGCTGGAAATGAATTTCCCTTTAGTCATATCAAAAAGAATGCTTGTTCCTTAATTGTACTTCAGCCTTATTCTCCTAAAAGTAGATTTTTTAAATTTTTTGACAGTGAAGAAACTTCACATCATCAGTTTTGAAAACTAATGCTAAGGTAAAAAAAAAGAAGGCTATAATTGATACTATAAAGAAAATTTAACTCACCAGTAGTAGTTTTATGCTTCTTTTTAGGTGTGGTTTTAACAGCCTTTACTAAAAGAATCAAAAATACAAAAATTATTATGATATAATGTAATTTAATGTTATAATTGTAATGTTAAGAATGGTGCAAAGCCAAATCTTTCACCAATAAATAAGCATTTTTAAGTACTTTTTAAGCACTCAAAAGTATTTTTAAGCATATAATAACAAAAGCATATTTTTAAGAATGCATTGACAAAATGCAAAATAATTTTCAAAGACTTTACATGATCATGATAAAATAACTAGTTTCTGACAAAAAAAATCCTCTTGATTATATTAGCAATTGTAAAATGATTAAGAGATTTTTCGGCTTCAGATCAGGGGGGGGAGAAATGAAGCCTGAAATTGAAAATATCTTGTGTTCTATCTAGTGTAAGAATCTCACGGAAACCAGCACATGTGAATTCTCAAGTTTTTAATCAAACATGTAAAATGATTAGCACTTTGATACGCTATGGACTGACAGTATGCTCAAATAGATTTTGGATAAATTAATTGCGAAAACCTTGAATAGAACAATACGAAAAGCACATTTTTGCATATACATGGCGAAAATCAACATGGAATAATCATTTTCAAAAAGGGAAAAATAAGCACTTTTTAAAAACAACCCATGAAAAAAGCGCCTTTAAGGGTTTTTAAAAAACCAAAATAAAAAATAAGCACCTTTAGGCACCTTTTTAAAACACTACGCACCATGACTAAGTATAAGATAATAGATGTTGGGTAAAATTAAAGCAGGCCTCTGGCCATAGGGTGACTAAATATAACAAGTGATGATTAAAAAATTGTGCCCCATGTGAATTTAATTTTTACAAATAAATATGGAATTAATATCCATATTTTATAACATTCTGAAAACTACTTTGTTCAACAATTGTTACTATGGATCACTTGTTATCTGTGTGAGAAAGTCTGACAGTTTGCTTTTGATTGATTTCCATTGATTCACCAGAATACTGCAGTAATGTGTTGATTTGTTAGCACTCCCTTGGGCCAAAAAATAAATTGTAGTTCCTATCTGGATGCATCAATGCATAGTAAAACTTAACATTTGACCAATTTCCTCTACCATGAACCCTGTGGCAGAATTGTGGTGACACGGCGACAATGTCGCAGCACGTTACTGAGTTCCTTTGGGAAGTAAAAAATTTTGATTTTCTTTTCTGTAGAAATTTTCTTTCTATTTTTTTTATAGAGTTATTGCTATTGATTTACACATTGTTTTTTAAATCCTTCATTTTTCATACAATATTGTTTATTACAACAATTAAACTTGGAATAAAAACACGCATTTAGTAACTCCTTTTCGAAGAGACCGACTCGCACGAGTTTGTCGTCGATCTTTTTTTCAATAGTTACTACTACGGATTTCACATTTTTAAAAAAAATTTTTTAATGCAATGATGATTTACGAAATGCGAAAAAGGAAATAATTAGTATGTTTTCCCCCTACAAAATGCGAGAATATTAGAAAAAAATTACACATTCAAATAAAAAAGTTATATTATTTTAATTCAACCGAAAAGTTATTAATTTATTTATTTTTGAAGTTGATACTTCTGTTACTTTAAATTAGTAACATGTATATTTGTTATTTTCAAAAATATCTCGCGGGAAAACAGAAAAATATTAGTATTAGAGAAGCATGTCGCAGAAAGCCTGAAAAAATTCTGCCACAGGGACCATGACCAGCTTTGACTGTTACACGATCTATTCAGTGCACACAACTACCACCCTTTATAGCCCTGTTTAGTGATGCTGCAGTCATTTAGACGCAATCTCACGAGTTCGTGGTGTCAGGTGTTTCAGGGGTCAGATTTACAAATCTGTCGAAAAAAGGTATGTTTTCTCAGAGAAAGTATGTTTTTATGTCTGATTTTGTAATTTAAAATATTATCTGCACTAATTGGCATATTTGAGGTCATCTCCTCAAACCATTAAGATTAAGTCTTAGTTAGTGAAAATCTGTGCATTAGATCAAAAGTTATTCAGAGCGGTTGATTTTTCTTGCACACTGTACATAGATGGAGTATAAGTATGCAAAAACATAAGCATCATCAGAAGTACACTAACTAATTAGCATATTTAAGGTCATCCCCTCAAACCATTGAGATTAAGCCTTAGTTCATTAAAATGCGACCTTTAGATCAAAAGTTATTCAGAGTAGTTAATTTTTCTTGCACACTGTACACTGAAGTATGTAAAAATATAAGTACCACCAGGAGTAGTTTCTTGATCTGTATCAGTTATAGCTGAAAAATTAAAACAAAAAAAAATTATTTTTGGATAAATTATTAAAACAAGTGTATTATTTTTTAAACATAATTAAAAGAGAGAAAACTTTAATGACTCTACAAAACACGAAGGGGTTAATTTAAAATATGTTTGGTACTTAAATTGTAAAAATTCTAATAAAATCTACATTGATTATTTAACTTTGATTATCTAATATCTTTCTCCTTCAGTATCATAACTGTTTCGGGTTGGCCCTAGCCTTTTCTAGAAGTCTTTGCCAGACGTCGCTCCATTGATTTTATAATATCTCACTAAAATTAAATGGAAATCATATATAAAATTTTAAAGATATCCATAGGAGGCGGGGATAGCCTGGTTGGTAGGGCATTGGGCTAATGTCCAAGAGGTCAGGGGCTCATCCCTGCTGGCCAAAGACTCCCCATGTAGTAATTGGTGACTGATGCATGTTAAATCTGTCGAGTCACAAAGTCCTCCATGTTCCCATAACAAATCATACTTCTCGGTGGGTACTGATCCAGGAGTTTCCTTGTCTTCTGGATAGGTTTGAAATTACAAGGATATGGAGTTGAACATCAGTTGTCGTAAACTCAAAATTTGGTCGACTGTTACACAATGGTTATAACATAAAATAAAGATATCTATGGGGCGAGATTGAAAAATATTGCTTCCTGAAAAATGTGAGCATGAAGTTTTAATGCACGCAGTACTAGGTCACACAACTCAGCATTGATCATTCATTGTTACTTCTCTAAACTTTTTCCATAAACTCGTGGAAATGTAGAAAAAACAAAGTTAAAATTCTGAAATGAACTTACATTTAAAGACATTAAAAGAATGCTACATTCATTATGCCACATTATTCATGTAAAATTAGGTAATGAAGACATAGAATAAAAGTCCTATCACTAAGTAAAAAGTTATTTAGGGGGACATCTTATTTATTGCTGAAAAATGATAATAAATAGCCACAATTTACTTCTCATTTTTCTTACCGCTTATTTGAGCTGTATATATTTTAATTCCGATATATTTTTTTAAAGCTTGGGAGAGGGTAATTAAAGCAGGTTTTATAGATGTAAAGTAGCAAATTGTTTGAATGGGGGAAAAGCTTTAATTTGTTATATGTTTTAACAAAGCAATAGTGGCAGAGCTTCATTTTTATAAGCCATAGTTTTTCAATGTTAATGATAAATGAATTTCAAAAACATGTTTTACAATAAAAATTATATTAAAAAAATCAAAGTTTTAATTACTTGGAGCAGTGAAGACGTGTCTCTTTGTTGTTGTTCTAATCAAGATTTGAGGCCAAGTTTTTGCTAAAAAAGGAGACAAAATATCAAAAATAAATTCATTTTTGACGAATTACAACAAAATTTATTAACCTTATTTGAATATTAACTTAAGGTTTTGTAATTTAAACTATTAATTAACAAAAAGTATTGATAAGTTCAAGTGTATCAATGAATAAAAAAATAATAAGACCGGCTCAAATTTAAATCGAAACACCAATTTACAGACTTTCAATATTTATTCAGTAACTATTATTAATTTTATTTTTTTTATTTCTACAACATGAAAGATTTTTTTTATTAGAACTAAAGTGAAACCTCAATCACCTGAGGCTTTCCTCCATGTATATCGCCGTTAATAGAAGTTGACTATCTATTTTGCATGCTTTGTCTTTTTTCTCTCTTACCATCACAATTTGTGCCAAATTAACCTATATTAAACAGAGTTCCACTAAATTTCAAGAAAAAAAATTCCTAACTTTTCCAGGTATATCAAGAAAATTTCAGTAAAAATTAAGACCACAATTAATATATATGGTCAAATATTTCATCAGAAAACTTTGATTATTTATTTGTAATGTCAAATATTGGATTTTGCACACAAGAACATAGCGAATAACAATGAAAGCATGAAAGTTTCACTAAAATGCGACATTTTTGCAACAAATATTTGTAATAGATGCTAGAATTATTTAATTCGAATCTCAATAACTGATCAGTGTTATTGACTATTCTGAGACTGGTTATTCTCCAGGTGTTTGTAAAAAATTTCAATTTCCCCCGACTATTTCATGCTTTTTAAAGTCAAAATAAAGTTTCCTGATGATTTCATGTTTTCCCTGAACCTTCGGAGCCCTGTTAATCGAGTATAATTGAAATCAAACTTATAGGTAGTACGGAATAGTAATCCTGATGTAGTAAATCAATAAACAAAAAGTCAATAAAATCAATCAATCCGTGAATCAACTAATGAATAAATAAAGCAACAAAATAAGCCAATGAATTAAGGGATTGATGAAAATACAAATCATTAAATCGGAAATTTAAGGAATTACACGAAACAAATAAATTAGAGAAATATGAAAGCGAGAATTGGTAAATAAAGGATTTAATAAATTAATCCTGACTCATTCCTTAACTCGTTCACTTGTTTGTTGGCTTGTTCTCTTCCTCGTTCATCGGTTGGTTGAGTTCTTGATTCTCACAATTGTTGAAATTTACATTTATTAAATTAGAGAAAATATGAATAAGAGAATTGGTGAATAAAGGATTCAATGAATTAATGCTCCCTCTCTGTTTAACTCATTCACTTGTTTGTTGGCGCGTCTCTACCCTCAATCATAGGTTGGTTGTCCTGTTTAGTCACACAATCAATTGAAATTCTCATTTATTGAATTAGAGAAAATATGAATCAGAAATATGGCAAATAAAGGAGTCAATGGATTAACACTGACTTGCTATTTCACTCATTCATTTACTTGTTGACTCATTCTTTCCATCACTCATAAGTTGGTTAAGCTGTTGATTCACAAAATCCTTGAAATTCTTTTTTATTTAATTAGAGAAAATGTAAAAGGGAAAATTTCTAAATAAAGGATTCAATGGATTAACACTGACTTGCTGTTTCACTCATTCATTTACTTGTTGACTCATTCTTTCCATCACTCATCAGTTGGTTAAGCTGTTGATTCACAAAATCCTTGAAATTCTTTTTTATTTAATTAGAGAAAATGTAAAAGGGAACGTTTGTAAATAAAGGATTCAATGGATTAACACTGACTTGCTGTTTCACTCTTTCATTTACTTGTTGACTCATTCTTTCCATCACTCATCTGTTGGTTAAGCTGTTGATTCACAAAATCCTTGAAATTCTTTTTTATTTAATTAGAGAAAATGTAAAAGGGAAAATTTGTAAATAAAGGATTCAATGAATTAACACTGACTTGCTGTTTCACTCATTCATTTACTTGTTGACTCATTCTTTCCATCACTCATCTGTTGGTTAAGCTGTTGATTCACAAAATCCTTGAAATTCTTTTTTATTTAATTAGAGAAAATGTAAAAGGGAAAATTTGTAAATAAAGGATTCAATGAATTAACACTGACTTGCTGTTTCACTCATTCATTTACTTGTTGACTCATTCTTTCCATCACTCATCTGTTGGTTAAGCTGTTGATTCACAAAATCCTTGAAATTCTTTTTTATTTAATTAGAGAAAATGTAAAAGGGAAAATTTGTAAATAAAGGATTCAATGAATTAACACTGACTTGCTGTTTCACTCATTCATTTACTTGTTGACTCATTCTTTCCATCACTCATCTGTTGGTTAAGCTGTTGATTCACAAAATCCTTGAAATTCTTTTTTATTTAATTAGAGAAAATGTAAAAGGGAAAATTTGTAAATAAAGGATTCAATGAATTAACACTGACTTGCTGTTTCACTCATTCATTTACTTGTTGACTCATTCTTTCCATCACTCATCTGTTGGTTAAGCTGTTGATTCACAAAATCCTTGAAATTCTTTTTTATTTAATTAGAGAAAATGTAAAAGGGAACGTTNCATTGGAACAAACTTAAGCCATAAATGGATTCAGCCCAAGGACAGAATTTAAAAACAGAAGCTAATATCCTAATCCCTTCTTCCACCTCCACCACAATCCTTCCTAAATTGCACAGTCCATAGCGGTCAAAGGTTTCCACATTTGTTTAGCAACAGTGGGAGAATTTTATGTGGCATTCTAGTTTAACAGAGCTGTAATGGAGCAAATTTTGATGCAACAAAAGTATTGTTAAGTTGATGATATTTCAACTGCTTGGAGATACATTTCCGTCTAAAAAATTTGGATATAATGGATGAAATAATTTAAATTAAGAAAATTAGTAAATAATTTAAATTAGTGAAATTAAAAAAATTTCCAGCTTTTCTCTAAAATTCCCTGATTTTTTCAGGTTTTTATCCAAATTTCCCTGATTTGTGCAGGTTTTTTCCAGTACAAAAAAATTCCCTGATAATTCCTGGTTTTCAAGGTTTTCCAGGTGGGTGGCCACCCTGAATTTACACTGACTCGCTGTTTCACTCATTCATTTACTTGTTGACTCATTCTTTCCATCATTCATCGGTTGGTTAAGCTGTCGATTCACAAAATTCTTGAATTCTTATTTATTAAATTAGAGAAAATGTGAATGGGATTATCTCTAAATAAAGGATTCAATGAATTAACACTGATTTGCTGTTTCACTCATTCACTTGTTTGTTGACACGTCCTTACCCCCATTCAAAGGTTGGTTGTCCTGTTGATTCACACAATCAATTGAAATTCTCATTTATTAAATTAGAGAAAAATATGAATAGGAGAATCGGCAAATAAAGGATTCAATGAACTAATTGTTTAACTCATTTACTTGTTTGATAACTCGCTCTTTCCCTCATTCCTCCATTTTTTGACATGTTGATGCATTCAATTGTTGAAATTCTCATTTATTCAGTTGTTAATTCTTTGATTTCTAATAAATGATTCACTACTATAATGATTACCTACTTATTAATTAATAATTATGTGCCAATCCTCTTTTTAAAGCATTGCTGATTTACGAATTTTTGTATTCACAAATTGGTTTATAGACTTGTTTGTATAATCCAGCTATTTACAATCACATACATTTTGAAAGAACAGGCCTAAACTGAAAGTATCAGAAAATAAGATAAACAAAATTTTACTATGGTCTTTTTTGACCCTTATAACAACAAAATCAAAATGAATAGTAAAAAAGTTGCATTGCAGATGCTCCTAGATATTTATATTTTTCTAAAATTTTGACAAAAAAGAAAAGATTGAGAATTTAAATATTAATGGAAACATATACATACTAAGTTGCATACATTCAGAATAAGTTGATAGTTACAATGTTAACACTCAGATAATAAAATTTTAATAACTGATTCGTACAAAGTAATTTCAATTATACTCTTGATGACTACACTAGTTCATTAATTTGTTGAAGCAACAAATATTAAGTTATTTTTAAAAACATCTATCAAAATTTTTCATTCATAATAAACTTGTTGAGTTTAAAATGCAGAATTAATTATACTTTAGATCTAGAATAAACAAAATTTCAGAACTTACTTTTTATGGGAATATGAATGGTTTCAGGTGCTCGAGTAATAGATTTTGATGTTTCAGTTGCTGGAACAATAATTAGGTAATATAAAAGAAAGGTTAGACACACAATAGCTGATAAGTTAGATATTTTGTAAAAGGGATAAAAAAAATTAACCTACTATGTACTATATAAGCAAGAAATGCAACTGCAACAATTTACATAACAGCTACATGTAACAGAAGTTATGATAAAAATTGTAAACTAAGTTAATGTTTCTCAACAAACATATTTACTGATAAAAATTAGTTTCAAAATTTTAAATAATGAAGTGGTGCAGTTCTAGTGTTATAATCATGTAGAAGATAAAATCTTTTTCCGAAGTGCAAAGCAAAGCAAAACTTGCAATTCTGAAATTTTTAAACTTTATTTTTCACTATGACATACTATGAATTTAAAATTTTCAACCACAAATGTGTAGCTTGTATGCATTTTAACTTTAAATATGAGTCTTGTTGGTAAGTTAAGCAGGATTTTACTATAAGAAAATTTCGCAATAGAGGGTTTTGATAGAATAGAATTTTTAAGATCACTTTATGACTGAATGTTTCTAAGAAAAAATACTAAGTTTTATGATTTTAGCAAATAATCATGGGTCTTTTGAAACAAATTAATAAATAAAAATGTTGAGGATAAATCTAATTACATTTTTGTAAAATTATTAAACAATTAATAAACTTTAATTTTGAATTTAAGATCTATTAAAAAAAGTACAGTAAAGTCAAAAACATCATTAAAATAATAAAAATTAACATTGTTTATTAATAATCATATTAGTTTTAGATAACTTATAACAATAATAGTAATACAGTAATTTCCAGTAAATAGGCCGCACCGCCATACTGGCCGCACCCGCAAAAAACATCATTAAAAACTTCAATTTTCATCTTATAGGCAGCACCGTTGTAAAGACTGTCCTAAAGGCCGCACTTTCGTTTTTTTCGATCGATCATCGATTTTTATCAAATATCACAAGTGTGAAAATACTCATAAAAAATAATAATCTTTAAAACATAAACTCTATACTTAGAAAAAAGTTATTGATAAATATTTTTTTTTTNAATCCACCATGATCAAAAAATTCTCACTTGTGGGATGGGATAAAAAAATTCTACATATAAGCCGCATCGGCGTACAGGCCGCGCATCGTGACAGCCCAACTTTTAAACACGTATAGGCCGCGGCCTATTTACCGGAAATTACTGTACTATAATTTAGAATTCTTAGCTCACAACCAGTAAAAAAAAATCTTCATGACAAAAAAAAATTTTTTATGATATATATATATACATAGATACACACATATATATACATATATCTATATACACAGACATATACATACACACACACATATATATACACATACATATGTGTATAACCACATACATATTGTTATGAATTGTAAATATGTGTATAATTTTGTAAACATGGTTTTGTTATTAGACTAAATATCTCAGATGGACCTTAAATAGATAATTTAATTAAAAAAGTTTTAAGAAAATTTCCTAATTCCAAAGTAATTTAGAGGAAAAATAATGCTTAATGCATTTCTTATGGAAAACTTGGTTTGGCTACAATTTTGCCAACTTGGTGATAATTTTTGCGATCAATTTAGTGACAAAATGATATTTTTCAAAAAGTCGAGTTTTGAAGAGACAGGACTAATATTTGCAGATTTAGACGAGAATTGTCTAGAATCGTGCACTTAGTTTAAGAGTTCCGTCGCCAATCCTATATAAATAGGATTGTCGCACCAGCCATATTCGCCGGACATTGCTTCTTCTGATTACTGGTTGTTCCGACGGATGCAGCACGATTTGAAAGGTCACCGGTTCACTTCATTCGCAGAAATCCAAAATTGGCCCCTAACTTGGATCGCCACAAAAGAAGAGACATTTTTTCGAGATGGAATTCGGAAATTGCCTGAGTGGTGGGAAAAAGTAGTAGCCAGCAATGGACAATACTTTGATTAATCTGTTCATTCATTTTGTTCAAAACTAAAGGCATTTTTGACTACAAAAAAAAACAGGCCGAACTAATTTGTATTTCCAATAAGGAAATATCTGTGCATTATTATGATATGCAAATTTGAGCAAATACAAAACATGGGTTCATAATAATGTATAATTTTTATACATTATTATGATACACAAATTGGAGCAAACACAAAATATAGTTTCATAATAATGTATAAAAATTTGAGCAAACCCTAACTCAAAAATATTTCATACTTTCGTCATAAGTTATTCAGCATAAAATAAATTCAGAGCAATTTTGTCAAAAGACCATAATTTGAAATTAAATACAATCGGTACAAATATTTAAGGAAGTCTAAGAACATATTCAGGCACATCAAACCAGTTCATCATCAGCAAGTAATCATCATGGTATTAATCAAAATATTTCATTTTAGTAACACAGATAATAAATGACCATTTTCTACATGCAAGTTTTAAAAAAAATATATAAGCCAAACACAAAATATAAATAAATTTTATTGGCCGGAAGTAGTTGATCTAACAGAAGCAGAATGAATAGAGATAGCCACTACAGAAAACACAAAATTGAATCTAAGTAAAACAAATACTAAGAATAAATTCATGACAGTTATTTGTATTGAGAATTTTTAAAATGCATGTTGATAAGAGTTAACCTTCAAAAATTTCACAATTTGTCAGCATGCATCAAAAACTATTATCATTACAATGAAAAAATTGTCATGCTCATCTCCTTGTCTTTAAAATTATGAAACCCATTTTTAAAAAATGAGAATCGATTGTGTTTTAAAAATGTTATTAAAAAGTAAAATAAAGGCACATTAAAATAAAAAAATTCATTAACAATCGTAAACAATCAGGAAAGTCAGTAGATGTATTTGCATTTTTTTTTAATTATAATTTAAGCTGCCTGAAAGAGAAATTCTAACTTACTGGTGCGAGTTTTATGCCTTTTAGTAGGTGGGATGAGACGAAGCTCAACTACAAGAAAGAAATATGTATTAGTCTTAAAATAATTAAAATCTAGGTCAGGCAATGTCTTTTAAATCAAACAAATAGATCAATTTTGGGTGTGGCTGGTTCTTTGTAACACTAAATAGAAAATAAGTTGGAATATAATGTTGCAACATTATCTTTAACCGTATAAGAACATAACTATAAATATTAAATAACTATGCAATTCTTCAATACATGATTTATGCCGTCACAAACAGACTACATTTCTTTTTGTAACACTTGCTTAGTTTAATATTTAGCACTGAGATGATCTAGTTCTAAATGCAAATATTTCTAATTCAAGAATAATGCTACTTAACATAGAATAATTAGTTTTAGTCACAAAGATCCTAAATGGCCATTTACAACTTGCAAGTTATTTTAAATTTCAGTTGCTTTAAATAACATAAAGAAAGACTTATGTAAGCTAAAAGCAAAATAAAAGGTTATTCTTACCGCCTGAAGTAGTTGATGGAGCAGGAGCAGTATGAATCGAAATAGCAGCTATAAAAACATGAAATTGAATATAAGTAAAACATTAAAAATAAATAGTATATTACAAACAGAAAATTTGAGATTTACATTTCGAAATATGATGACTAACCCTTAAAAAAGTTTATGATTTGTCAGTATGCGTGAAAAAAATTATGAAAAATTATTTAAAACTAAGAAATCCACTTTAAAAAATAATATGAATCTAGTTGAGTGTTCATAAAAGATATTGAGTAAAACAAAAGGCCTATTAAAAAAAATTACATATCTGGTAGAAGAAATTTCATTGAAAATGCTAAAAAGATGATACACTCATCTTTATTAATGAATAATCAGTATCTACTTTTAAAAAAATCTAATTTAAAGGGCTTGTAAGAGAATAAGAAAAATTTCAACTTACTAGTGGGAGTTATATGAATTGTACTAGTTGAAATTCGATCAGATTCAGCTAAAAGATTTAAATAGGTATTAGTCATAAAATAATTAAACTCTAGGCTAGTTCGTAAAAACAAAGAATCATATGGTTTGAATCATATGCCTAAATGTAAATATAATAAACCGATTTTAAACAACATACAGATTATGTATAATGAGGAAGAAAATTAAGAAACTATTAATTTTTATGATCTGGTATGGCTTCATGTAAAATGAAAGAATTTTTCAATTTTCAAGAAACACTATTAAAATTAAAATGGAAAAGATCCTAATCCTATATTTAATAAAAATTGTGTAATTCATTTCGCAGTGAGGAAAAATAATTTTTATTTTGTTTCTTAATTTAATTTTAAAAATTTGAGTAAAAACATCCTACATTTTATTGATTTGAAGTAAACATATTAATAAATAATTAAATTTCTTTTGTATTAGAACATTAAATAGAAAAATATAATGGATTTAACATAAATCCAAATACGTCAAAAAAGCTATGTTTATTCAGAGAAAGTATGTTTTTGTTTGCAAGCAGCAGCACTATAAGCCCGCCGACCTTTTGTGTGCATACCATTGTCCAGACGTCACCATAGCAACTGTGAGAGAGGAGTGTAATTTAAAATTTTAAATTGAAAAAAAAATTTAATGTTAAGTAGTATTTCTATCATAAACGGTTATATATAAGTTTTGTAAAATGGAAAATAATATTATTTATTAACCTAATACAAAATTAAATTAAATAAAAAAACTTTGGAATCAGATTGAAAAATATCATAATAAATTTCAGAATCTTTGAAATGCATAAGACAGCTCTTGTAGTAGTAAGAATTATAAATTATACATAAACATTTAATTTATGTGCTTTAAAATTTGGAGAAACAAGAAGACACATTTTATTGTTTTGAAGTACTTTGAAGTGACATCATTAAAAATTTCAGAATTTTTGAAATGTACAATAACCCCCCCCCCTTGTAGCAGTAAGAATTAATAACCTAAACATAAGCATTTAATTTATAAATTTTAAAATTTGGAGAAACAGTATGACTCATTTAATTGTTTTAAAGTAAACTTTTTATCTCGTCAGGAAATGGAAATTAATTATTTAACCAAAACTCAAAAAATATTGTGTTCTTTTGTAATTATTATAAAAGACATTTAAAGCAGTTTCGTAAAAAACCTTGGCATGAAGTGAAGTATATACAATTAATCCCAATATTTTAGGAAGTCTAATGGCTTATTCTGGCACATTAAAATAAGAAAATACATCATGCCATTAAAAAATTTTTTAAATATTTTCTAAGCCTCATTATAGCCCTTATTTAAGTTTAATGTTCAACACTAAATTAAACTAATACTAAGTGTAAAATAACTATTTTTTCCATACTACTTTANTGGACAGACCCCTGGTGAAGTATGTATATACAATTAATCCCAATATTTTAGGAAGTCTAATGACTTATTCTGGCACATTAAAGTAAGAAAATACATCATGCCATTAAAAAAAATTTTAAATATTTTCTAAGCCTCATTATAGCCCTTATTTAAGTTTAATGTTCAACACTAAATTAAACTAATACTAAGTGGTAAAATAACTATTTTTTCCATACTACTTTAAGAGTTATGTTGCCTAACATAAAATATTAAATTTTAGCAACATAGATCATAAATGGGCATTTTCAAATCATAAGTTCTTTTAAATTTCAGTTACTTTAGGTTAAAATAAAATAGTGATATAAGCCAAAAGCAAATTACAAAGAAATTCTTACGGCTAGAAGTAGTTGATCGAAGAGAAGCAGTATGAACTGAGATAGCAGCTATAGAAAACAAGAAATTGAATATAAGTAAAACAATTACTAAGTATAAATTCATCACTGTTATATGTATTTTAAAAACAGAAAATTTGTAAAATATATCTTGATAAGAGTTAACCTTCAAATATTTCACAATTGAATGCATCAAAAACTATTATCATTATAATAAAAATCTTATAAGACAAAAAAAAAAATTGCGGTTCTTTCGCAAACCGTTCATCTTGCTTCAGATATATTTTATGGAAACTGTTGGAAACGCACAGTATTCGGGTCTACTGGATACCCACAGTAATAGTCTACTGGAAACCCACAGTAGGAAGAAATAAAACTATTTAGAAAAAGAAGAGAAATACAATTATTTAGAAAAAGAAGAGAAATAAAATTATTTTCAGCTTTCTGGGAATCAGTTCAAAAAATGACATTCATACAGTCTGGTTAGACTGGGCTATGTAAAAGTAACGTTAGGGTTATGTAAAAATAAAAAGTAATGTTTTCATCAAACCTTATGAATAATGTTCGCAGAGGTAAATAACAAAATTTTAGTAACTGTTATCTTAAATAGCCATTTTCAATTTTCATGCCTAAACTAAATTAAAGTTGCTTGAATTGAATAATATTTATACTAGCCTAAGGTAAAAAGCAAATGAGTCCGAAAATAAATTAAAACTTAAATTTTAAAACTTCATTTTTAAAATTTACATTTTTATTTTAAATATTCCTTAAAATTTTTGGCATTGCCTGAATTTTACAACATTTGTTAAAAAAAAAAAAGGCTATAAACTTACCAGGAGAAGTGCTTGGCTTTTTTCTGGATGTTGTCTTAACAAGCCTTGCTGAAACATTCAGGAATATAAAAAATTTTATGATCAAAATTGGTATTTACAGCATCTGATTTGAAAACTAATTTTTAGGTAAAAAATCCTTTAATTGATATCTGAAACTCATTTAACTTATAGAGAGAAGTGTTAAGCTGCTATCTAAATGTATATGAATATTTATGATAAAAATCAAGAATAAACTATAAAGCAAAAGACAATAGACTTGTTTACAAATTAAAATTATAAAATTCATGAATTGTAAATACATTAAATTTAGTTTAGTCAAGGTGTAAGCATAAATTAGAGATCATGTGAGATTTAAAGCAGCGCCGAATTCCGATCACTTTATACTGTTTCATAACATTGTCCTTCATTGAAACGCCTGAATATCATGCATCACGTTTTTAATTATATATGTTA
This sequence comes from Parasteatoda tepidariorum, assembly GCF_043381705.1. Classification (NCBI taxonomy): domain Eukaryota; kingdom Metazoa; phylum Arthropoda; class Arachnida; order Araneae; family Theridiidae; genus Parasteatoda; species Parasteatoda tepidariorum. The sequence goes on from NC_092212.1 coordinate 75,099,178, forward strand.
TAGGAGAAACACTGTATACTACCATGATTAGGATTTGTTTTAGACAAAAATTTTCGAAAGTGACAGAATAACAAGAACATGTTATCAAAATATTTAAACAGTCAAAATTTATGCCAGAAAAAATAAGAGAAACATTTTGCAAAGTTATTCAACAGGTATAAAAATCCAATCTTTAGACTAAAACTGTTAATTAGACAAAGATCGCCATAAAAGTTTTAAACATTAACTACATTGATATTGTTTTTATAATGATAATTTTAGCTGAAAATAATAGGCAAGGAAATCTTACTAGGTGGTGCAGTTGGACAACGTGGGCATGTTGTATCTTCACTCACAATAATAGCTACAGAAAATGTAAAAATTAAATATAAGTAAAAACATCACACATTACCTATCACTCTTATCAGGGCGCATAACCAGATTTTTCAACAAAAAAAAGCACCTTTTAAGCACTCAAAAAATATTTTTAATCACTTTCCAAAAAAAAAAAAAAAAATCATAATTAGTATCTGTGCATTGATAAAAATTACTTTTTCTATTGCTTAAAGTTCTTAATTTATTAACACAAAATCAATAAAATTCAAAAACATTTTCAAAAACTTTACATAATAATGNTAATTCTTAAAGGTAATATATATGGGTGTTAAAAAAGTGATAATTTTTTAGAGCTTTATCAAATTTTTTTTCAAATTTGGATTTCCTTAAATTTGGGTATTAAACAAAGATTTAAAACATCAGTTTTTACTCTTTTTATAAAATAAAATTCCACAGTTTTACAATGAAAAAAAATTTTTTATATTACCAGCAATACTGGTCAGATAAGTAGATAAATATATACTGGTCAGATAAATTAGGACCCCCAAAAAATTATTATTATTGGTTCCACAGACAAGCAATCAATGTAAAAAGATATCCTTATTAAATATTTTTATTTATTTATAGTTTTTGATTAAAGATGAAGTTTTGGTCCATGTTTTTTCTACAAAATAACATGTTTAATCAGAATTGTGACATCTTTTATTTAAATCACTTTTTCGCTTCCTTTCACTTCACTGGTTACTTTCACTGAAATTTTTCATTTAAATCACTTTATTATTTAATTTTAAAAAAATCTAAATAGATCAGTGAAAATGTGTATGGACTAGAAAATCTTATAGTCACTGCTCCTTCAGGCCAGTGACTAAATCTCATACATATTTTGTCAATCAATGACACATTGTTGACACACTGTCAGTCAATGACGCACTCTTTTTACTCCGTTTGAAACACTAATTTTTTATTGAATACAAACATAGTATACTATAGCTTGTCTCAAGTAAGAAGTCCCCCAGACATTCGTCTGGATATGTGGCGGCGACTATGGTAAAGAGATATGACTATTTCAAGTAGGAGTGCGGGGTCACTGTTTTGGAGTGGCTTCAGCTCGGATCGGCGAGAGAAAATGAATCTCTTTCTTCGGTCTATTGTGCTAGTCCTAGACAGAAGCTACCCTTCCTAAAATGCACCATTCTTTTTTCCATAGTACCAGACGGCCTCACACTTTGTGGCGGGAGGAGTTCTTAGCTTAGACAAACTATAAGTGATTATATGAAATTATAAACTTAACATCATGTATCATTCAATTAAGGACGAAAACACATCTTGAAACTGTTTCTTTGAGCCCATTCTTTAATTACAAAAAATTATCAGAATTACAAAAATTTACACAAACACCCAAAGGAAAAGTAAGAATCATCCTTGATTGAGTATAAATAAAAAAAATTTTAAAAGAATTAAATATTTTTAAACTTACTACTTGTAGTAAGACAAGTAACAACTGCTTTATTTAAACACTTTTAAACTAGTATAAATATTTTTAAGGAAATGTTGTCCAAGAGTAAATTGCCAATTGCTAGTTTATCATGATAAAAATTGAAGGCTAAAATGGATTGGATTTGTTTGGAAAAAAGAGATGTTTTGGTCACATTCAGATAAGTTATAATAGTGTTCAAAATAAAGAAACATTGAGACAGACACAGTTTAAAGCAAAAATTTGCTTTATAACAGAATAAATAATTAAGTAATTTTTTTTAACAATTTACTGTAGCAAATTGCTAAATTCACTTCTAATTACTTGTGAATCTATTAATTACTGTAAATTAAAACAAATTTGTTGTGAATTTAAACAGTTTTTTTCTTCCTAACGGCAGGTACTGAACTTTCGTTCTTCACCTTGGAAGATGATGGAAGTGTTGCTCATTTACCGTTACCCAGAGGGCACCTGTGAACCTAAGTCACTGAGGCGATCAACATTACCTACGTCACACTGCCAGGGATACCCGTTCAGAGGGAGGGCCACATTCACACACAACAGAGGACAGCAGGATGCGTAGCCAAATCTTTCAACAAAAAATAAGCACCTTTTAAGTACTATTTAAGCACTCAAAAAATATTTTTCAGCCCTATATACATTAACAAAATGCAAAATAGTTTTCAAAGACTTCACATGATCATGATAAAATAACAAGTTTCTGCCAAAGAACTCTTTTCTTGATTAAATTAGCCATTTAAAATGCAGGAGAGATTTTTCGAATTGATATCAGAAGCTGGAAAATTAGGCCTGGAATTGAGAATATCTTGCAAATAAAGCAGAGTCTCACATGAGAGTGCAATTCACCGAACCCAGCTCAGTAGACGCATATGCGTACTCCCAAGTATTTTATCAAACATGTAAAATGATCGGCACTTTCCTACGCTATGGATCGATGGTACGCCGAAATAGATTGTGGTTAAATGAATTCTGAAAAGGTGGAATAGAACAATGAGGCACACTTTTGCATAATGCGTGGCGAAGATCGACATGGCTAAAAAAAAAATTATTTATGGAAAAGAAAAATTAAGCACTTTTTAAAATCATCCAATGAAAAAAGCACTTTCAAGGGCTTTTAAAAAACGAAAATCGGAAGTAAGCACTTTTTAAAAACGCTATGCACCATGGACAACACACGGAGAGAAACATCCATGCCCAAAGCGAGATTCGAACTCGCAGCCATGCACGCTAACCCCTTGGCCGGCAAGTCTAAATGTTGATGGGGATGTTAGGGGTTAAACTTGATAATTTTTTTGCAAAGAATTAATTCAGAGTTAAGGCTTACATTGTGCCATGAGAAAAATTAGCATATGACACTTTTTCATCAAGTCCATTTTCCAAGGAAGCAGAGTATACTAGTATGATTATGATACTTTTAGACCAAAATTCAATTAAATTGCACTCTGAAACAGCTATTTTTAGGAAATAAATTTCAATTCAAAATGTATCACACTATCTAAATAAAAAAGCAGGTAAAACACAAATGACAAGTATAGGGTAGTACAATTACCAACTTGAATAGGTTTAAAATTTTTTAATTTGTTGACTATGGATTTCAAAAATAAAAAAAGAATTTCATATTTTAATTCTGTGTTTCATAATGAAAAATAACCTTTATATTACTTGTAATGCAGATTGTAAAAACTTTAAGAAGAAAAAATATTTAACTTACTGGACAAAGTTTTACGTTGCTTTCTAGTTGTGGTAATAATAGGGACAGCTAAAAGAATAGAAAAGACCAAAATTACAAAATGGTACTCTGAAACTGTTGCTTTGTCTGCATTATGGTAAAATAACACAGTATGAAAAATGCCATTTAGATAAAATTATGTATTTTTGTATATTTTTGACTGAAAATAAAATGAATCTGAAATTATTTTTTATTCAACATGCAGCATTTTCCAAAAAATCCACATTTTAGCTTTGTGAATTTATGTTTTATAATGGTACTTCATTAGCAGTGAGACTGTCACCAACTTTTCGACCATTTTAGTGTCAAATGTCTTATCTGCCATCGCAAAGTTTTGTGCCTTTAGATGCATTACAAAATGAGATATCCAAAAATTAGCTAGTAGCTTGGCTGCTTTTCGAATATGGAAACAATATCTAATGGACCTCTTGGTTTCGATATATGAAACAAGTATCTCGTGTTCATACTGAATTATATTGCATCATTTAAAGGACAGATAAATTTGTTGTGTTGTGCAATTTATAATAACAGAAGAAATGTATCATAATTCTTAAAGGTAACATAGATGAGTGTTAAAAAAGTGATAATTTTTTAAAGTTTTATAAAAAAAAAACTTCAAATTTGGATTTTGGATTTCCTCAAATTTGGGTATTAAACAAAGATTTAAAACATCAGTTTTCAATCTTTTTATTAAATAAAAAAATTCTTTAAAAGGGTTATTCCATAGTTCTACAATGAAAAAAAAAATAATTATATTACTAGCAATACTGGTCAGATAAGTAGATAAATATATACTGGTCAGATAAACTAGGACACCCATTAAATTATTATTATTGGTCCCACAGACCAGCAATCAATGTAAAAAGATATCCTTATTAGATATTTTTATTTATTTATTTTTTGAATAAAGATAAAGTTTTGGTCCACATTTTTTTTTACAAAATAACATGTTTAATCAGATTTGCGACATCTTTCATTTAAATCACTTTTTCGCCTTCTTTCACTTCACTGGTCACTTTCACTACAGTTTTTCATTTAAATCACTTTATTTTAAAAAAAAAAAAAAATCTAATTAGAACAGTGAAAATATGCAGGGACTAGAAAATCTTACTGTCACTGGTCCTTCAGGCCAGTGACTAAATCTCATACATATTTTGTCAATCAATGACACATTGTCGACACACAGTCAGTCAATGACACACTGTTTTAACTCCGTTTGAAAGACTAATTTCTTATTGAATACAAACATAATATACTATAGTTTGTCTAAAATAAGAACTCTCCCAGACATTTGTCTGGACCTGTGGCGGTGACTATGGTAACGAGATATGAGTATTTCAAGTAGGGGTGCGGGGTCACTGTTTTGGAGTGGTTTCAGCTCGGGTCAAGGAGAGAAAGGGAATCTCTTTCTTCGGTCTATTGTGCTAGTCCTAGAGTGAAGTTTCCCTTCCTAAAATGCACCATTCATGTTTTCATAGCACCAGGTGGCCTCAGAATTTGTGGCGGAAGGAGTTCATAGCTCAGACAAACTACAAGTGATGATATGACATTATAAACTTAACATTTTAACATCATGTATCATTCAATTAAAGAATACCATTCCTTAATTACAAAAACTAATCAGAATTACAAGAATTTACACAAACACTCAAAGGAAAAGTCATCCTTAATTGAGTATAAATAAATAAAAAATACAAAAATTTAAAAGAATTAAATATTTTCAAACTTACTATTCGTAGCAAAACAAGTAACAACTGATTGATCTGGATAAGTTGTAGTAATAATTACATCTGGTTTATCATCATTCGGAATTGGAACCATTATAATAGAAGCATCAATTGTAATAAAAGCATCGACAACCCATAATTCACACGCTTTCAATGCAGAGTGGAAGCAAACTTTGACTTTTTTATACAATCTAAAACAGAATAAATATATTTTAAAAAAGAATGAAGCATTCACAGATATAAATACTGCATGAACATTAGCATATAATCCAGGATTGGCATGATTAAATTACAAGATTTAAATCATTGGAATTATGGAAAAAAAAACAATGATTTAAATCAACTATGATTTTTTTAAATAAGATTTAAACTAATTGATTTTTTAAAAATAAATCATCAAATAGAAATACATTTATACAATATTTGTAAATATGTTCTTTTGATTTTAATTTTATTTAAAATTTCATTTGATTTATAAGGACATTTAATCTAAAGAAATAGTGAGACTAAATGTAAAAAGAGTGGTGTTAAACTTTTAAATTAGAATTTTCCATTTGCTGTTATTTTCCAATAATAAACATATTTCAATTATACCCATTTAGTTTAATGCTTATTTAAATAAAAGTGTTTTTAAAACTTAGTATTTCATTAGTGCATATCAGTAATGAAAAAAAAAACATGTTCTACAAAGAGAATTTTTTTTCCTTTATGTATTTTGATCTAAACTAATTTACTCTTAATTGGATATTTAACTGACAAATTGCCTTCCTATCTTTAAAATTTTAGGATGTTGAGCAAAATTAAATAATAATTTTAGTTAGAAATATAAGCTAATTTAACTATATTACTATTTTAACACATTATATTTTGACATTATATTTATTAAATTGGATATTTAACTCACTAATTGCCTTTCCTGTCTATAAAATTTTAGGATGTTGAGCTTAAAGAAAACTAAATAATTATTTCAGTTTGAAATATTATCTATTTTAGATATATCATTATTTTTAAATATTATATTTTAACATTATATTTATTAAATTGGATATTTAACTGACAAATTGCCTTCCTATCTTTAAAATTTTAGGATGTTGAGCAAAATTAATTAATAATTTCTTAGAAATGTTAGCTAATTTAGCTATATTATTATTTTAAAATATTATATTTATTAAATTGCATATTTAACTCACTAATTGCCTTGTTATCGATAAAATTTTAGGATGTTGAACTTGAACAAAATTAAATAATTATTTTAGTTAGAAATATTAGTTTTTAGATATATCATTATTTTTAAATACTATATTTGGGCATTATATTTATTAAATTGGATATTTAAATGACAAACTGCCTTCCTATCTTTAAAATTTTAGGATGTTGAGCCTGAACAAAATTAAATAATAATTTTAGTTACAAAAATTAGCTATTTTTAGCCATATTATTGTTTTTAAATAAAGTTATTATTAATAAATTTGATAAAATGATTTGCCAGATAAATGTAAAAAAATTATGATTTAACTTAAATGAATCTAATTTATATATATTTTTTAAATTATGATTCTTTGCAACCTGATAAAAACTAATACACACAGAAATAGAAAAGAATGTAAATTTAATATGTAGAAATTCAGTTCAAATTTAACAATTATATAGATTTTATTATTTCATCAAAAAATAACTGTTTAAAAGAGGATTATTTTTAAAATCTGCCTAAATGTGCACATTTTAAACAAAATCAGTACAAAAAATTAGACTATAAATCAAAATTAGGGAAGAAATCAGAACCAAAAATTACTGCTCAATGAATTAAACGTTTTAAAAACATTGATTTTATGCCACACATAATTATTTATTAAGAGGAAAGTTGGAAAAAAAACAGGCAAACCTCAAACACTGCACTTAAGACTAAATTACTGCTACATACCTGCCAACAATGGATAAATAAAATAATGGAGATTTTACTAGCAACATTTTTTAGGTTACTAGTAATGTTTTACATCATGCATAATCATGAAGTCAAAAATAAAAATTCAAAATTGGAAATAATGTAAGCACTCACATTTAGCGAGGTAAAAAATATGTATGTAAATCTTAATCTAAAGAAAATTTTTTTAAACCATGATTTAAAATTACTCCAACGATTTTATTTTATAACCATCGTTGAACAGCCAGACCAATTTTTTGGGTTTACGACTACTAATGTTCAACTTCATAGCCTTGTAATTTTGAACACAATCCAAAAGTCGAAGAAACAAGTATCTGCAGAAATTTGCCTTCGTCAAGGACATTTTGATGGAACTAACTCGCATTTGCATCACATGGAGACGAAAAAAACTGAAAACTCCCATGGTTAGCCTGACAGCAAGGGGAATCTAACCCATGATACCAATGAAGATATTTTTCCCTAAACTATTAACACTCAACATGCTGCAGCACTGGCTGTTGAGGAATAAGAGAAGTATTTTTCGTCATCAGCGGATATTTTATCGCCTAAATTATTTCAAAATTTTTTGTTAACAAATACGGAGAAATTTGAGAATGTACGGGTAAACAAGAGATAGTCATAAAATACAGGAGTCTTCATTAAAAAACAGGAGTCTTTGCAGGTATGCTGCTATAATTTTTCAGAAATTACATAAAACTAAATACAGTCAATAGACATGATTTAGAGATGAATGAAAGAAGGTGAAGGCATTTTGGTAGTCAATGCCAATTTTTTTTAAAAAAACTTTTATATGAAAAATTAAAAGTCTTACTCCTGCGATTTTGGGTAACTTTAAGATCTTTTTTTTTTTTTTTTAAGCTATTAACTTTAATTATTGAACTAAGTTTTGCTTCACAGTTAAAACAAGCTGCTTCCTTTTTGTTAAGTGGCATTGTTGGATAAAACCAGGACCTTGTTAGTTAGACATTACTGTAAAAAAGAGCAAGTTACCAATGAAAATCACAGATAAACATGTACAGTGATTTAACTGTAAAGGGTGAGCACATGAAGCCTGTAGCAATTGTTTTGTTAAAATTAGTCTGGTACTTTTATGAGTAAATACTTACAGCATTTTTGTGCATTGAGGATATGATAACCTAATATTATCACTACCCTTTAAATTCAGACAGCAGAGGTCATTATAGTGGTTATTATATATAAATTTCAACAGTATTATAGATTATTATTAATATATATTTGAATAAAATTATAATAAAACCCCTACAATTATAATTTAAGAACTAGCCTACATTATAAAAAATAAATAAGTTATTAAACTCTATGATTTAAAAAAAAAAAATTTAAATAATAATTTCTGAGATTTTAATTGTAAAATTGGCTTTAAAGAAGTTTTTCTTTAAACTTTGTTCAGAAATATATATCTACATACTTACATTTTATCTTTTCTGTTGTTGATATGTTGCTGAATATTTACAGCATACAAGAAAAATTTCGATGAGCAATCCTTCATGCTATCAGAATCAATAGAATCACTACACTCATCTAAATATACAAAAACACAGATACTTTACAATGTATTTTTGACTTTTAGGGCTTCCATTATTGCAATTAACAATTACAATTATTTAAGTTATCTTATTATCAATTATTTTAGTGTAGCATAAATTAATAGTATAAACAGTATGTAAAATTAAAAACAGAAAACCAGATTAACTTTTGATCCAGTGATCGTATTTTCAAATACTTGGATGCAATAGACTGAAGGATTGATCTAAAATTTGAAGCTTATTAGACAAAGTATTAAGTTATAAGAAAAAGACACAAAAAGGCCCTTTCACTGAAAAAAGAACATTTTTTTTATTATTATTCAGAGTGCGTAGCCAAATCTTCCAATAAAAATAAGCACATTTTGAGTACTTTTTAAGCGCTCAAAAATTATTTTTAAGCACTATATACATTAACAAAATGCAAACTAATTTTTAAAGACTTTACATGATCATGATAAAATAACTAGTTTCTGACTAAGAACTCTTTTCTTGATTGTATTAGCCATTATAAAATGATCAACAGATTTTTTAGTTCAATATCAGAGGGAGGAAAATGAAGTCTGGAATTGAGAATATCTTGCAAAATGCAACAGCGTTGCATATGAGAGTGCAATAATCTCACCTAACCCAGCTACGCAGACGCACATGCCGACTTGCAAGTATTTCATCAAACATGTAATATGATTGGTGCTTTCAAGCGCTATGGACCGATTTTACGCCGAAAATCGACATGGTAAAGAAAAAGATCGCATTTTCGAAAAGGAAAAATTAAACACTTTTTAAGAACATCCCATGAAAAAAGTGCCTTTAAGGGCTTTTAAAAAACGAATATTGAAAATAAGCACCTTTAAGTACTTCTTAAAAACGCTACGCATCCTGTTTTTATTATTGATACGATTCCTGACACTCAAAATGTATAGTCCAAATAGTTTAGTAAAGATAGCAGTTGCAAGCTAGAACCCTTAAATCCCTAAATGGTCGCATAATTTTGAATAAAAAAATGGTTATAAAAGTGCCCACTTGTTTTATTCAAGAAAATAATATATAACTAAGTGTATGTACACCATATTTACCCATTGTTAATTGTTAGCTTGAAATTAAAAAAAAAGAGTGCTGACATCTAGTTTAAAATAAAATATAGCTAAACACATTGCAAAGAGTCTGGTACTGCCACCTGGTGTATAGATAAAGAGATATACATGATTCCAGGCATAAGAAATAGTTTGTTTTAATCCACTTGGTATGTTACTTTAGAACACTCCAGCCTGGAAATGTCACAGGCATGAAATGTAGAAAGCAAAATTTAACCATGTCAATTTGACAGGAGCGAGAAGGAAGGAGTTTATGTTAATTTCACTTTTCAGGCATTTCGCTATGTCTCGAAGAAAAATATGCATATTAAAAAACAAAATTTCGAGTTATGAAAATAGACACAAAATTGTACTTATTTTAAAGTACACACAAAAAAAAACATTTTTAGACTATCACAATAGCTTTGTTTTTTAACAAAATGTTAAAAATTAAAATAATCAAACAGTAAAAATTTAAAAAATATGAAAGGTGGCAGCTCATATTTTAAAAATAATTATCAGTACAGTTAATAATTATCAGTTACCTTTTCCTTTCTTTCTCTTCATATAGTCCTTAATAATTGCAATGACATGGTGGAATAATTCGTTAAACTGTGAATAATTGTCCAAATTACAACCCTTTGGTGCAGTACGCTTTAAGCATTTGTCCACATTCTGCATCACTCTAAAAAATATTACAAGAATCTAAATTAAAACTACTAATTAAAATAAATAAAGCATCAGCAATAATGAATGAGTTATGAAATTTTAGCAATACTTTATTCGAATTTTAAGTATTGTCTTTTCTTACTTTTTAAAAATTTCTTTTCTTTTTACTTCTAGTATTCTTTTATCACATTTATAGAACTCAAACATCGAATAAAATTGCTTGTACTCAGAATATGATACTTCACTATTTTAAAATTTTGCTTAAATAAAATTACTACTGTTCCAAATGTGAATCGTCACTATTTTAATAGTTCGCTTAAAAAAAATTACTTGTACTCAGAAAGTGAATCCTTTAGTTAATGTCTAGTTCATTATAATTTAGTTAATGTCTAGTTAATTTAATAATAAAAATTTTTCAACAAATATGACAAATTTTCCGCTAACACTGTCTGAGGATATTATACGTGAATACTTAATAGTAAGTTAGTTCTTTTAAGATTAGGGACATTGGATTTTAAAACATGAATATGAATACAATTTACCATATTATTGATTTAAAAAATGTATGGATACAAATCGCAATGTTCGATTTTACACATGAATAAGAATTACAATGTATAATTTTTAGCTTGCATGAATACGAATTGGTATGTGCATCTTTTAATTCAGGGTAAATACGAAAAGCGCTGTTTGATATTAAAATTGGGTAAATATGAATCTCTATATTGGCAGAATCTGCCACAGTTTCAAACATTCAAAATGAAGAAAATCTAATAATAAACACAAATTAAATTGGCAGAAGAATCACATGTATGTTAACATGAGATAATGGGAAGAATTTTGAAGTTTTCATTAACGAGAGTTAATGAAAGCTTCAAAATTGAAATTTAAGACTGTGGAACACAGAAGAAATTTTATCAAATTTTAAGTTTTCTATTTGAGTAAGTTCAAGAACTAATGGTCTTAAGGTACACAGATTTCAGCCAAATTCACGATAAAAGAACACCGTTTCAGGTTTTACCGGAAGGATGACATGAAAAACCTAGAATTCTGGAACCGAATTCCTACACCTGGAATAGAATCACCCCTGATAGATATAATCTAATTCACTATTCAGAGATACAGCAACTTGAGTTGAATTTCTGCAATTATTTATTCGAAACATTTTTCTCACAGTGTTTAAGATATTTGGAAGTTATAAAAGCCTCTAATCATTCATTTCGAAGTTTGAATAGTTAGAATCCTATGGAATATACAATAAAATCAGCTATTTTTTTGTACAATAGCAAAATTAGCAGTTATAAAAAGTTATTTGAATACCAGTTAATTAAATACCTCTTAAGTTTTCGTTTTTTCTTTATTGTAGCATGACAGCATTTTTTCAGTTCTTTTATCCATGTGCCTATTTTACTCTCATCGCATGAATCGTGCGAAGGATCTATACAGTAAAAAAATCATTATTAAGAATAAATTTAAATTTAAGATATAGCACCGAAAAACTAATTTTCTAATACTCAGATATAATATATTTTAGTCCGTACTAATAAAATATTGTTGTATTAATATTTAACTAAAAATCATTGAACTTATATTCACTTATTTATAATTATGGACAACCCCAAATTCTTTTTCCAAATATAATGTAATTAACATGTTTAAGTTATTTTTGTAGAAAAGAAAAATCATATTATATTTACTGCTTTTTTTTTTTTTTTAAATTTTGTAAAACTGAAAAAAAGGAGAAAATAAAAAACTTTAACCTTTTTTTGTACCAAAAATCAAAAACCTTCCAAGTCTCAAATCTTATTGGAAATAAGAGTTTGACTTCTTAATGTCATAGTTATATGCATTAACTTTATTTTCACAGAAAGTCAAACAGGTTTTAATATTCAATACATCTGCCATAATTATTAGTGATTTAGAAACTTTTGACAGTATTTCTCTTTTTACTCTGTTAAAATAATAATTTCCAATCGCTATTATGTATATTTTTACTAAATTTTTTGTCAAGGGTTTTAAAAAATATAAAGGAAATTATTATTGGTTATTGCAGATAGGGCTAATGATAATGCTGCAAGGGTTAAAGGCCATTATTTTTCGTTAACAACTAAATTCAAATGAAATATTTTTAATAATCTTAGGTAATACTAACAATTAATGCATTGTAGAAGTTATGAAAGGTTTGAAGATTTCCATATTGATTCTACACCAAAAAAATTCGAAGTTAAGGTGACAAGTGAGCAGTGGAATGTGGTAAATTAAAAAAAAAATAATAATAAATAAAGCAACACAGAAGGAGACAAATTTGATAAGCATAACTTTTAGTAACCCCTTGAGAACTAAAAAATGTAACGAATAGTGTTGTGGCCTAAAAACCGAATATTCGGCCAAAACAATTGACCGAATAGTAACTTGTTTGATTTTCTTTTTAAAAAAAGAAATCAGCAATAAATGTTCTTTTTTTATGCAAGAATAAGTTTAGTTATTATTAAAAAATAATCAAAACTTAGCTGTATAAATGGCATGGGGCAAAGCAAAAAAAACAAACTATAATAGAACATAAGATGAAATAATTAGATATTAAGATAATTAGTAACATTTAAGATTAAAAAAAAAAACAGACAAATAGCTAAATTAGTCAGTTTAGCAGGGGCCCCCATCAGGGGGGAAGGTGGACGCACGATGAGCCCACTTAAAGTTTGGGGGGGGGGGATTTNCGTTACTGGATACAGGGGCCCCCACTAGGGGGAGGTGGGCTCCCGATGCGCCCACTTAAAGCTTGGGGGGGGGGAATTTTTATACTAAATAAAACGAATAGTTTGGGGGGGGGAATTTAGAATTTTTCCCAAGAGCTTGGGGGGGGGCACTGCAATTTAGTATTCGCCCAAAACAATTGGCAGAATACCAAATATTCAGTGCTCGAATAGCAATTTGTTTTTTTAAAAAAAATCAGAAATAAATGTTTCTTTTAACATATGAGGTTCAGTCATTATTGAAAGATAATCAAAACTATATAAATGGCATGGGGTAAAGCAAAAAAAAACTGTCATGTATATAAAATATATAATATAAAAAAAAACTATAAAAAACTATAAGATAAAAAATAATTAGATATTAAGACAATTAGTAACATTTAAGATGAAAAAAATAGACGAATAGTTATTGAAAAAAAACAAAGTTGCAATCTCGTTTCAATTCTTCAAATTTCGTTTTTCTATTTCATAACATTTATTAACAACATTACATAACATTTATTAACAAGTTTTAGAACTTAACAAATACGAGGCACATCCAGAAAGTAAGTTTCCTGATTTTTTTTAAAAAAAGAACTCACACTTTCAGGAACATATTTATTGGCAACAAGTACAGCAATGTTTCGGCTATTTTTCAACTTTGCCACCACCAGAATTGAGACGTTTGTCTTATCGTGGGATCAACTTTTGTATCCCTCTGTCATAGAACTCTGCCATCTGTGAATGGAACCAGCGTGTGACAGACGTCTACCGTTACTGTGAAACACTGCAGAAATTGTGACGTGCCATTCAAAACAAGAGTCATGAAATGCTTATTGCAGGTGTTGCGCTTTTCCACGACAATGCTTGTCCACATACGGCACGACACACAGTAGCTGTTTTGACGGAATTTGACTAGGAGTTGTTTGATCATCCACTCTACAGCCCTGATATTGCTCCCAACAATTTTCATGTTTTCTTGCACCTCAAGAAATTCCTGTCCTCCGCTGAGCATTTTGGCAATGACCAAAAGCTGAAGACATTTGTCACACGCTGGTTCCATTCACAGACGGCAGAGTTCTACAACAGAGGGATACAAAAGTTGATCCCACGATAAGACAAGTTTCGCAATTCTGGTAGTGGCTATGTTGAAAAATAGCTGAAACATTTCTGGACTTGTTGCCAATAAATATGCTCCTGAAAGTGCGAGTTCCTTTTTTTTAATATATAAATTAGAGAAACTTACTTCCTGGATTTGCCTCGTATGTGTAAAAGCTATTTCAAATAATGCATACGTATAGTGAAAAATGTGATTTTTAGATTATTCTTCATTAAATCTATTCTAATTCACCATATAAATAACTTGTTGAAAAATGCTTTTTCAATAAACTTTTTGCGAAATACTAGGCCAAACATACGACCAAACGAATATAGTTGAGAAAAAGACCGAATACGGATTAACGGCCAAATATTTGTAACATTCTTACTGAGAAAGATTGCATATTTTTTCAAAGAAGATAAATCCTTTGGCACCTTGGTGATTCTAGTTGATGTGAAAAAGTACCGATGATACGGAAATATCCCCACATACACTTATTTAACTACTTAAAAATATGTTTATAAAAAAAATATGTTGATGAGAACAAATTATGACTTAGGATATTTGAGTATCTGCTTACGCCAAATAAAACTACAAAGGTATCAAAAAATAATTTGTTCTAGTACTTTCGCTTAGTCTGTGCATACAGAGCACTCTTCCTGCCATATATCCACAGCTGTGGCGGCAAATATGGTTACGATATTCAACTGTTTCAGGTAGGAGTGTTGGGTCAATATTTAAGGCAGTTTTTTGCTCGGCTTGAGGACTGAAAGATTATATTTTTTCCGCTTACTGCGAACTTGCCCCCCAAAATAAGTAGTATAATAGTCTTTGCCAAAATTGTGAAGGTCCCTCTTTGAAATGCGCTATGCCATGTTACCATAGCAGCACGGCCTTAAATTTTGAGGCGAGAGGAATTCTTAAAATAGAGAGTTTATACGAGATATATCCTTCCAGTTTGACCTCTTCTGTGTTGCTTTTTATGGAAATATTTCCCTAACATAACCCTAAAAAGTAAGTAAAAATCAGAAGAAAAAAAAACAATGGCTTTTAGTTTCTTTTGCAGGGTAAATTTTAAACACGAGGCTCTAACTGAAAAAAAGGGAGTGAGGAAAATCCCTTTCTCAACAGCTTTGAAATTAGTTGGAAATAAAAGTCGAAAACGTATTTTAATAGAATCCTTCTTGATGTAAACATCAAACTGAAACCAATACAAACAATTTTCGCGGCGGGCTGATGTCGCGGTTACTGGTTAGTCATTATCTTCTTATATAAATAATAAAGTTTGCTATTCTTTAAAAAATTGATAAATTCATTTGAAAAAAATCATTAAACTTGAGTAAAAAGTGCTATATTTGATCTTCAAATCAACTTTCTTCATAAATTCGTCTTAAGACTTGCGAAACATTGACTTCGCTCCTGTAAAGTTTTAGTGACGTACTAGACTGCTAAAAAAGAAGAAGTAGCAACATTCATGTAAAGATCGAAATACTAAACTGCTTCAACTTTATCAACCGAACTGAGCGTATTTATTTCGTAAAGTAGAATTATTTATGATGTGAAACCGCTTCTTATAAAGCTCGACAAGTTTATTCAATGTCATAAATTCTCTACGGTTGATTTAATATTGTTTCGCTAGTTTTTCTTGATTTATTATCTTTTTGTTTATTCGTCGTTTTGTAGGGCAAGTTGCGTATGAGTTCGACTGAATATGATATCTATAATCGTTTAAAATTAAATTTGTTTCTTCAAAACTTTACAAATAACAATCTTAAATTATAAATTTGCCATGATGCGGTTTGGTTTTGGTCGATCTGCTCATTTAGTGCAGATTGCCAAATTTAGTACTCAATCAAACAAGTTTTCTGCTGAAAAAGAAATTAACCAAGTGCTTTATGAGAGAGGGCAGCAACTGTATGATACTCATATTCCAACATCTTTTATTCAAAAATGTTTGCTTGTTTTCGGTTCTTCCATCATGTCCATATCTGATGTTTATCGCCATGATATGATTGCTGTGTTGGGGGAGACTACCGGCGTTTCAGCTGCGAAAAAAATACGGGAAAAAATGTTGAACGATCCTGAAGGGAAGTCAATATTAGATGAAAGGCCTAGAATAAATTCAGCGACTTTAGATTACGATTATTTACGCTCACTTTCTCCGAATACTTTAGGACGAACATATTTAGCTTTTCTAGAAAATCATCATGTTACTCCTGATTCTAGACGAGAAGTGACTTTTGTTGATGATGATAGTATATCTTATGTTATACAAAGATATAGAGAAGTACATGATTTGAATCATGCTATTCTTGGTATGCCTACGAACATGCTCGGTGAGGTAGCTATAAAATGGGTTGAGGCAATGCAAACTGGTTTTCCTATGTGTATTAGTGCTGCGGTTATTGGGCCTGTACGATTTAAACCGAAGCAGAGACAAAAATATGTGAAATCTTATCTACCTTGGGCTATAGAATGTGGACATAAAGCAAAGTTTTTAATGAATATTTACTATGAAAAGAGATGGGATCAAGATTTGTTAGACTTAAAAGAAGAGCTAAATATACCTGAATTTAATTCTGAAAGTGATTAAAAATAATATTTGTGTTACAGAACCATCTTGGATGGTTCATGAAATCTCGATTTTCTTTAAAATTGTTTTATTTTTCTTAAATATATTGGATTCGTTTTTGAAATGATTATTTTTATCAAAATTAATTATGAATTTCTGTGAAAAAAAATTATCTCTTTTTTTTAACCTTTTCCTTGCAGCTGGTACAACACATGGACCACATTTGATGGTAGAGCATGGTACACCGTAGGCAATCAATATTTTGGAAAATACATATAGGATGTGAAAATAATTTTAATTTATTGGTCTCATAAATGCTAGTGGATTTTAGCTTGGAAGCTGTTCCGTATTCACCACCTTTTATATTTTTAAAATCCTTGCATAGCTGCCAACTCTACTGAATTACTGGATTTTGCCAGTTTATCTTGGTCTACTGGTTTAATTAAAATTCTCCTGTTTTTTGCACTTTGTAGAAAATTCCCTAAAATTGAGTAAGTTTTCTAAAAAAATCCCTATAAAATAAAATTTTTGTATAGATTATTACTTGAATATTCAAATAACTATTACTAACACAAAATGAAGTGAACTTCATTTATAGAAATCAGTTCAAAACTTTATTTTTATTCAGAACTCTCTTTTTAAATTAATTAAAAAAAATCTTTTAATTAATTGATGAATTATACTTTGATGAATTAAATGCCTATTAATGTTTGAAATTATGAGTAAACAAAATATGGAATATTTTAAGTATGCTTAATGTTAATCATAACTGGAAAATATTGCAGTTTTTATATTTTGATGACTAAAAATATTCCCTATGTGTAAAATATTTAGTACATTATGCAATAATTATCATGAAATTTATATTATTTCGTACTGGATTTTTTTACTATCCATGTCGGTAACGAAAGAAAATGTCTATATATTATGCAAATAAGAGACTTCAAATTACTATTAAAAGGATGAAAATTCAAAAATATCCTTAAAATCCAATAAATCACTTCTTAGGTAGTTAGAACTAAAATCATTGAAACCTGTTTGATTGCCAGAAGATATGAAAATGAGTTGATTGGTGATTTCTAGAAATACTATTTCCAAATTTCATCAAAATTTTTTTTAATTTTCTTTTTTTTTAATGTTTCTCATTCTGTTTTTCTGACTACTACTAAGGTTTCAACACCATTTTTATTTTTTTTCTTAACTAAAATCTTATAATTTGCAACCTGTAATTGTATGCTTTTTCACTTCATTCTTTTCAAAGATTCTAAAAATATATTAAAGACAGACTCTATGGTATACTCTATATACTATAATTTGCTTATTCATTTTATATAGTTTATTTATTGTGCATTAAAATTTTGTTATGGATTGTTTGTCTGTTATTTGAAATGTTATGCATTTTGAATTGAAATAGTTTATGCATAAAAATATTTCTATAAAAATATTACAATAAAAATATTATTTGTTCTTGTTAAGGATTTGTCATTATTTGTGTCTTACACACAATGTTTAAACTTTACGGAATTTCAAATTCTTTACTTAATATGGTACTAGTACTTTAATTTTCACCGTACTAGAGTTGCACAGTGGGCTGTTGGAGACAGTCTGGGAAACATCCCTGAGAATGATCCAGAGACAACATACCTATGTCACATCATCAAATATTGTTTCTTTAAAAAAATTTATTTATATGTTTTTATTTCTTTTTTTAGTTATATATTCTGAGATTATTTTCTTTATGGTTATGAGTTTTCATTGTAAAACTTTATTTAAGCTCAATATTCTTGAAAAGGTAATACGAGAAAAAAAACCCAGAAAAAGTGACCTTAGAGAATGATCATGTGGAATTAGGTCCCATTTTCATCTAGCCTTAGATTCATTTTTTTCAATTTAGTGTGTTATTTGATGTTAGATTTTTGAAAATTAGTACAATTTTTTTTAATGAAATTCTTCATATTGTAATTTAGGTTGAACAATCAGAACATTTTACTTTTTAATCAAAGATAGCCTTAAAAAAAACACTCATTACGTTTTATTTTTTTTATATCTCGCAGGGATAATCCTTTCATTATATTTCAATATTTGGTCTTTACTGTTTTTTATTTTTTTTAATAAAAAAAAGAAATAAAATTATTTTAGAAATTAAATTTTTTTAATAAAAAAACATACATTTAAAATTCGATTTCGATTAAGAAACTAATCACCCGATATCGTTCGAATTTTGTATTTTACTTTGAAAAATTATATTTCTAAAATGATGTAAAAATTTGTCTACCTCACAACTCAAAATAATTATGGTTATTGATAAAAAAATAAATTAGTGTTAATTTTTTTGCAATTATTTTTGGATTAAAAATTTTCATAATTGTGTGCAAAATCGAGTTAAGAACCCGGAGTGTTGTTTCATGGTCACCGAGGGACAAAATAAGCCATGTTTAGATCCTTTTCTAATATACTAAAGAATAAAAAAAATATTTTCGAGGATTTATTTATTTTGAAGGGGGAACAACGCATGGTTCTTGAACAATCCGGGTAATTTGGACAATCCAGTTGATCAGCGCTTTTCTGTATTTAAAAGTACCTGAAATTGTACTTACAATGAGGATAATCATCTTCCGCTCCTGCTTCAGCCTTTCGTGCCGATTCAATTTCATCCACCCAGTCCGTTATTTTTCCTCCATGACCATCCACTGCCCCAATAATTATTTCTATCAGCCTGTCAAGAGCATCTTCTGGACAGGCTTTGAACGCTTCCTTCACACATGAATTTACTTTCCTATGATTACAGTATGATTTAGTTTCTAATATATAAAAAAAAAATAGTATTTTTTAGTGACATTGGTTTTAGGCTTGGGCGTCTCTATTGCAGAGGTACCCAAATGTTGTTCCACGGAACCCTAGAAGGAAAATTAACCTTCGTGGTGGACTTTTTGAGAAAGCTAACTCACATTTTCGGAACACGAGGAGGATAAACACGAAACCTCCCACGGTTAGCCTGATGGAAAGGGGATTCTAGCCAATTATCCGCCTACCGCTGAGGATATTTTGCAACACTGTGGTTGGTACGAGTCGGGAATAAAATTCGTATCAACCATCCAACGCTGTTGAATGGTTATTTGTTTTGTATTGTATCAATGTAGGTACATATCAAACTTCATTAAAATCGGTCCAGTAGTTCTAGAGATAATCGACCAAGTCTGCAAATTCTCTTAATTTCCTACACCATTACATAAACGATTCCATATCTTGGAAAAGTTCTTCCATTCTGGGATTTATAGACAATTAACGGCGGATTCTATAGTTAGTCTAAAATAGGAACTCCCCCAGACATTCGTCTGAACCTGTGACGGTGACTATGGCAACGAGGTATGACTATTTCAAGTAAAGGTGCGAGGTCACTATTTTGGAGTAGTTTCTGCTCGGGACGACAATAGAAAGGGAATTTATTGTGTTAGTTCGGTTTATTGTGTTAGTCCTAGAGTGAAGCTACCCTCCCTAAAATGCGCCATTCTTGTTTCCATAGCACCAGGTGGCCTCAGACTTCGCGGCGGGAGGAGTTCTTAGCTTAGACAAACTATACTAACCAAGTGTGTTTACAAAGCGGCGTGGTAGCGGTAATCGTTACGCGCAGTGTAAGATTATGACATAGATTTCTTACCCAGACACTTCCTCGTTCCTTGTTCCATTCCTGACGCACATTGCGTAAACATAAAACTGATTTTTACAGTCTAATTTGTCGTAGTCAAGCATACTGAAGCAAAGCCTGCTTGCACTGTAGTTTTTCTTTACTTCTGATCTGTGCCCTGCATGATTGTAAAATTATTTTTTTTTTCAAAAGGAGTAAATAAGATTAATATAAATGAGTACAAAAGATTCACATGTAAATACTTACTTAGAATTTCCAAAATTTTCAAAGCATAATCTCTTACTATGAATACTAGAGACTTCATCGCATGGTGAAATGCTTCTTGGTGATTCATTATGCAGGCATACTGCGTGTGATCCTCGATGCATTCTGAGATATGCTCCAAAATGCTGGAATTTAACGTTACAAGTTCAGATACGAAAGATTGGTTTCTTTACTGCCAAAGTTGACTTTAAACTAGTTTAAACTTAGTTGATTTGATTTTAATCAATTTACTTGAAATTTTATCTAGTTATTTAAATTTTTGCTTGTTTTTAGGCAGGTTAAAGTCAAAACATTGCTCTTGCTCGAAAAATTTATATCAATCAACAGTGGCGTACGCAGAATTTTTTCAAGGGGGGAGTTCATAATTTTCTGAAGCTGCTAAAAGAAATTAGAGTATGTAATAAAGAACTATTATTTCCCTAATTTAGACAGTTTTGACTTTTTATTTAGACAACATTGTTTAGTTAAATTTTGATTTGATTTTTTAAGTTTAAGAACATAATGTAATATCTTCTCGCATGTAATATCTTCTGAAAAAACTCCAATGTCATATGGGTGAGAAGTAACACTTTGAGGGCCACTTTCACATTCATCAAGTTTTGTTATACTAGAAACGCTTTCTTCAACGAAAGTATCACATTTCTGTACAACAGAAAAACTTACATTGTACTCCGTTCCCCCTTTTATATAATTTTTCACCGCATCTCCAAAATTCTCGAATTGTCTCAAAGACGACAGAACGTCTAAGATACCAGAATCATCGCGTAAGGACCTCGCGAATGACAGCCAGTCTCGAAAACTATCGCGACTTTCAGAACATAAGGGAACCAGTCCATAACAGTATCACGTGAATTTGGTTTCAAAAGTACAACCCTATTATAGTAAATGTTTTTTTCAGTATTCTGAGAAATACCGTGAGAAAAAAAGGTAGGCATTAGACAAATAAAAATATATAGTCTTAAAAAATAATACCCGCATAATTTCTACTAAAATTTTTATTTTTGCCATTTTGTTTGAGCTCAAGGGGGGTGTTCAAACCCCTAAACCCCTCCCTTGCGTACGCCACTGTCAATCAACAAATTTATAGCCTATAAGTATAAAATCAACGAAAGTAAATGCAAATAACAAAAGAACTTTCGTTCAAGTGTCACAGAAATCTTAGGGCATTTTTTTAAAAAAATAACAGAAAAATAAATAATATTTTGGTTGTTTTACATATGCACTTAATTAACAAACAATAATTAATTTTCAAAAATAACTAATATTGTTTATTTTAAAAAAATTGACTATTTATCAGTAAGGTTTTTTTATCATAAATTTTTGTTTTATTATTTTAAGGATTACTGCTAGAAATATATGTGTGGGGATAGTAGTTATCGACCATGTCAACTTTCATATATATAAAAAGTTACTCACATGATCGCATTTAAAGTTAATGTAAAGTTATTCTACGACGGATGCTCTCAGAACAGGACAATGCGCATTGGTAAAATTTATTGCTAGCAGAAGGTGAGTGTAAAGTGGACATTTATTGTTAAATGTTTGCTTTTACTAATGGTATACTGGCTGGGATAAACGAATCTGAATAATTGGCACCAAAGTTTGCGTGAAGTGTTTGACATCAATTTCAAGTTAGCTAAGAACCAGGAAAACGAATGCAATAATCTCCCATGCCGTTGATAAAATGGTAAAATGTAATCGAATGAGTACGATCCTACACTTTGACTAAGGTAAGCAAAATTACTTTTTTCAATTAAAAATTGTACATTTTGCTACGTTCTGTTCAGGAATTATCTTTCTCAGCTCGACCTTACATTCACTTTAAATGCTATCACATGGGGTGGTCAATCGGTCTGCCATGCACTCCTCTTAATCACCCGCATCACCCTGCGTGATTTTGTTGTTACTGTATTTCAGACGCAATTATCCTTGTCTATATTTTTTGCTAGGGTAACCTTTCGATTATGAGAAAAGAAACACGACGCGCTTTGTTTTAGTTTGGCAATCGATTTCTTTCAGAACATTTTTGTAACTGATCTCATATTTGGTTTATAAATTTTATCAGTAGCTTTAGAATTTTTTTTTTATATTTATTCTTATGGAAAATATTATAATTTAAAAAAATATATTGTTTACCACTACATATAAAGGATTTACACAGATATATAAAAGGTCAGATGAAGTTGATCATCTCAATTACTAATAAAAGTTTTATGAAAAAATTGTTTTATTTTTGAAAAAAATTGCTTTAGCACGCTACCGCTGGAGAGACTAATTTTGAAGTAGCCTTAAATGTTGTAGGATGTATGCATTTGTAATAAAACTACAGTCAAAGTATTTCAGTAACGTGTTTGCGAAAATTCGATCAGATTTTTCACGGAGCGTCAGATTCAGGATGTTAACAATTATCATACTTTGTAATGATAGAATGCCGATGTATCTGTATGTCATGCGTTGTCGATGCTAATGATTCATTCAGACATTCTTCAATGATTCTGAACAGAGTATTTGAACTTTCTGTGCTGCAGTCATCAACATTAACTGAAAGAAAAAAGTATCATTTCAGAATAATATTCAATATTCCGGTAGTTTGGTGAAAGAATTGAAAGATTGAAATAATTTTAATGAGCTTGGTACAGATAAAAAAATAAAGCTTTGTACATTTGCCTGTCGAGAATTTGCCTGTCAATTCATTCCCTCATATCCCCCCACTTCTCTTTAAATAAAAAAGGGGGGGAAGCGTACCGAGAAGAGTTTTCAGGTATCATATATAATAACAGAACAAAACTTTTTGTTAAAAAAAACTTTGAGTATCAATTTTCCAGAAGAAACATCCTTTTATTGTTATAATTGATGGACTAATTATAAAATAAATGTAAAGACTTCAGCATTAATTAATCCATAATCATCAATTAATCCATAAAATTTGATTTAAATAATAATATTATTAATAAAATAAGGAAAATATTTTTAAAAATAGAATTATACATAATACTTTTAATGTAGCAATTTGTTTATCATAAGGAAACAAATTGATTGGGAAGTAACAGGGGGAATCGGAGAGCGAAGCGAGAAGGTGGCATTTATTACCCCAAGTGTCATATATATTGATAAAAATAGCAGGCACAAAATATCAAGTTTAGTCATTTCTTTAATAGATATCATTCAAAATTGACGAAAAACATTTAAAAAGAGTGCATCAAAACTTTTCAGGGGCCATTTCCATTTTGAAAGTGCGGCATTATTGTTATAGACTAAATTAAACATGGCCATACGTCCAAAATTAAAGCTTTGTATGGTTGGTTAGTTCTAATGCAATTTGCCACACGAGCAATCTTGCTTGGTGAAACCGAGCAAATTTAAGGCAGAGTGCTATTCTTGTTTTTCAGTGGCGCCATCTATGGCCAAGAATTCGACTTTTGCCACATCATACGTCACACCTGTTTATAAGGCGAACCCATTCATTCATCCACAAATCGTAATTTTGATCTGAATCAGAGTACGATCGATCTCCAATCCAGCACCCCCAGAGGTTTTGATTTTTTATGGGAACATGGAGGACTTTGCAACTCCACAGAATTTTAACGTGCATCAGTCACCAACTACACGGAGAGTCTTCGGCCGACGGGGTTCGAACCCACGAACTCTCGGACATGGGCCCAGCGCCCTACCAACCAGACTATCCCGGCCTAAAGCTTTGTATGTATCATATTTGTGTGAGAAGTTCTTTGCTTCTATTATTAAAGGAGCGATTCTTTCCCCTATGTGCAATACTACAACTTTTTTTAATGCAAAATATCGCTTACCTTACAAAGCCTGTAGCTCAAGTGAAAGTATTTGTATATCTATTAGAATCTATATTATTAGAGGAAACGAAACAAATATTATTCGAGAAAAAGTATTTATGTAATAGTATCAATATTTTTAGAGGAAACAAAACGAATATTATTGGAGGAAAAGTATTTTTTTTGGGCGCTGGTATTTTTTCTGAACTATTTTCATTTTATTTGAGTTTGGGACCAAACACAACTCCTTTCGATGGTGAAGTGGAGGCTATTAGAACTACTTCTCAGCAACTATTATCAAGAATGGATGACATACAGAATGTCGTTATATTTGTCGACTCCATCTCGGAAATCCAAACAGTAACATCTGTTGATTTTTCTGATTCTCTTGGAATTAAAAGTTGTAAGGAAAATTTTGGGCTACTTTTGTCCCTAAAGAAGAATATTTTGCTTCAGTGGATTCCTTCTCACTGTAATATTTATGGAAACGAGATGGCAGATCTTCTTGCTAAAAAAGGAACTGGTATTTTACAGAGATTCCAGAGCGAAATTCCTTATTCTTCCATAAATAGAATAAATAAAAACGCGATAATTAAGAGTCATGAAAATAATTTTAATGAACAAATTGGTGGCCAGGTCTGGAGGGAGACTCTGAATAGGACCCCTGATCACCTGAGACGCATTACGGTAGCTGCCTTTAGGTTGGAAACCGGACACGACTTCCTTGCTGCTCACCTCCATAGACTTAATATCTTTCCCGATCCAAACTGTGTCTTGTGTGGGAAGGACTCCCCTATGAATATTGAGCATCTGGGGGTCTACCCCGCAGTTACTGGCAACATCTACGACAGATACCGTAGGGGCATTTTGATGGAGAACTGAAAGCCATCCAGGTGGCTCTTCAACAACTACCATTGATGCAGAACTCTTTCAAGAAAGCAGTCATCCTTTCAGACTCAACTTCAGCAATGCAGGCAACCTCCTCTTATCAAGAGTTTAAGAACATGTTAGTCAAGCAGTGCCAGGAAATCATAAAAGAACTTTCACACAAGATATCTTTTCAATGAGTGCCCTCACACTGCGGTATTTATGGAAATGAGATGGCAGATATGCTTGCCAAAAGAGGAGCTGCGGTTCTCCGAAAGCCCAAAACTAAAGCAAGCCTCCATTCCATTAAACTGCTGACATCACTCATATATCAAAAGACTTTTAGAAGTTTTGCCACTCGGGGCAATCCTCGGAGTGTTCTTTTAAAAAACTCAGCTTTTATTCCTGACCACCCGCGATCAGTTGCGATTGCATCTTTTAGACTTTTAACGGGGCATGATTATCTACAGAATCATTTATTTCACATTGAACTAGCCGATTCACCTTTGTGTGTTATATGTGATAGTGGACGGCCAATGACGGCAGAAGATTTGGAAGAGTGTGAAGCGCTGACAGATTTTTCTTATATATTTCTACGCTATTGGCAAGCAAGAAGTTTAATGGCCTAACGGCTAATGTAACTGGCATTTGACAAATAAAATCTACGACAGATACTTAAATGCTAGGGAACAGTTGCAGCCACTGCTAACTGACTGATTTTCTGTTTACATTTCTATGTTGATATTCTATTTAATGTTTCTTTGTTCTAATTGTTTTTGTATTTCAAATGTTTTAATACGTTGACTTTTTTTTTAATTTGTTGTTATTCGTTATGGGTCTGTGCGGAGAGTTTTTACACTCCAGCGAATGATGTACATCAAGTGCTGTTGCTAGAAATAAATAAAAAAGAAATGTTCAGCAAATGTTTTAGTTAGATCAGATACAAGAATTTTTTTCTCTGTAAGACACAAGTTAAATGAACAAGCATAGATGTTGTTGGGCGTACACCAATTGCAGGCCTCCAGTTGTTGATTCGATGACGATAATCTGCTGGCAAAACATCTAAAACTCTTTTGTTTGTTAGTCAACAACTACAGGACTCATAACAGTTGGCCAACAGATGGCCTTTGTTGTAGTCTCAACTGTAGCTCAGACATTTATTTTTGAATAGGTGAATGTGACGGCTAGCGCTATTGATCGTGATGCCTAGTTCAGAATTCTAAAGCTTCACGCTGATCTTTTCCTTTTAATCTTTTCGGCCATTTAATATGTAATCTTTTTCAATAAATTTTATTCTCCTCACCACTACACTATATTCGAAACAGAAGGTGATGAAGTACAATAGGTAACAAAGACTAAGTCTTGCCTATATTTTTTCTTTGCTAACTTCCAATTCGCATTATCGTAATCTATAAGTCTCTAACACTTATTTAAGCTACTAGCGTCATGGCATTCATATTCTTGGCGTATTTACTTGCTGCCTAAATATAAGTTTTTCTAAGGTTATTCGTCAACAGTTTATGGCCAAACTACTCCCAAAACACTAAGAGACAGGAACCTTCATCCACTGAGATCGGAATTAAAAGATTTCGCTAAATAAATAAAGAAATAAGCTAAATAAGACGAAAATAAAATTCCCAATGAAGCTTTATTTTCATAAATGCCTTTTACACTAATACACCTCTTCAATTATGCCAACACATTAAATAATCGGTTTATATTTTAAGGAAGATTAGCAGAGAGAAATTTTAAGAAATTACTTACATTCTGTTTTATGTAGTATGTTCAAATTGACACCGATTAGATTTTTTAGTTTTGTCTTAATTCGAAATCTGGCTTCTTGGCTGCATTTTCGAAATATCTGCTTCAGACAAATTTCTGAATTATATTTTTGCCTGAAAAAAAATGACAAGATTGCCTTTTAACAGTGGGATAAATCAAATGTATTAAGTTGGAAAATATTGTAAAAAATTTAAAAAAAAAAGAAAGAAAAAAGGCAGAAATTAAAAATTTTATTAATACCATCATTCAACAATATTTTTTCAAACCGTTTATAAATTATGATAGTTTGATGAATATCTATATATATATTTCTCTTGCACGGCGACAAAAAAAAGCCTCAATACAACTCCCCGAATGGCAACGCTAGAAAATCGACCAATGATTGCCGCTAAAAATGTCACATGCCAAATCTCGCTGAGATGGCTCAACATATAGTGCTTTTAAAAAGTGAAATAACCAAAGAGAGCATGAGCTAGGCAGAAGTGAGTAGTCTTTGTCGATAGATTTCTATTTTAGTATTTTGTCGAAAGCGCTTTTTTTTATGAATTTATATATTACGAATTTATTTGACGATTTTTGATTTATATCACGAATTTATTTGTTTTACTAGAATTTATTTGTTTATGCAGGTTTTTCCATTGCAATTCACTTATTTCAATTTTTAATAGACTTAATTATAGCCAAAATTTTAACCTTTTTAAAGAGATATCAGTTTTAGAAATTTTATCTTAAGATTTTATACTATAGCACAGTTCTAATAGGTTTAACGAATTACATGTCATTTATTTGAATTCAAATTTATTTTAATGACATAGTATTTACTAAAAAGATGTAATTTTTTTTTAAAAAAAAAGTTGTTATATGGATTTGAATGATTGTTTTGAATTCTTAGAATTTTGTGTATTTGCAATGCACCTAAGTTAGTAGCGAGCGAAGCGAGCTTGGTTTGCGAAGCAAACCATATAAGATCGCGTAGCAATTTTCAGGGGTTGGCGAGCGTTAGCGAGCAAGGGGCGCAGCCCACTAGTATATTTTAATGTTTTAATATTAATGCAACCTTTTCTATTAATAAAAAGAAAAAAGGAAATTATGTACCATATCCGTGTAGTTGAAAGCTGCGATAAAAAAAATGATGCAAGAAAATATCCTAAATGACTTTTCTTAAATTCTCTCGGGAAAAAATTAAATATTCTTCGCTTAAAATATTACATTACCTAACCAAATTCTGGTAAGGAAAAATTTTGAGAATTCTAAAAAAATTTTCGTTACTGTTTTGGTCTAGAATTTAAATTGGAAACAAAAAGGTTTTTTTTTTCATTCTTCAATTAAAAAAAAAATAGATTAAAATTCGTTTTAAACATTTAAATTTTAAAAACTTTAAAACATACAAGTAGGTGGAATTTTTTTTAGTTGAATTAAAATGTATTTTATTTAATGCAGAAAAAACAACAACAGTGAAACAAGTTAACTTGAATTTTTTTGACAAAATTTCGCTAAAACAGTAATATCTTTTTTTTTTAAGACAAAAAACAATCAATTTGTAATATTAATTTTAAATATCAACATAAAGTTTTCATAATAACTTTAGAATCCTTGTAAACCTAAAAAACTATCAATATTAAGAGTCGCAAACTAATACTTGAACGTAATAAGAAAAATTCCAAAATGAGACCAATAATTGAATTTTGTTTTAAAGTATGCTTTATAACTTTATTAAGTTTCATTGAAGACGATCTGCAGGTAGCACCACAAAAAATGTTGTGTAATTTCTTCACTCTGTGCTTTTTAGCCAGCAAATACTGTTGACCAGAAAACGGCCCTACAGTAATTGGGCCGACAGTTGGCCATCAATCTAATTTTGCATCGGTGAAAGTGGAGGAAAGCGTACGCCGACCCTTCGATTTAGCTGCTGGCTTCCAACAATTTTGTGATGCTGGACCAGCGGATTTGTCTTAGCAGGGGTATTATAAACTCAAGAGACTACACATTAAATATACATATCAATTTATAAATAAAAAATATTTAGACTTACAACTTATATGCTGCTTCATTTTCTGGTAGACGATTGGTGTAGTTAAAATTCGCCATACCTGGCATGCATTTTTCAATTATTTCGGGTTTGATGTCTTCAATGCAAGACTCTAATTCTGAAATATAAATACGTTCTTTTGTACATTCCGTACTCTGTACTACCAGAGATAAAACAGTGTCTTTTTTAGCTATAATTTAAAAAACTACCAATTTTTCCTCACCCAGAGTTATCCAAAAAACTTTCCATAATCTACGAGTGTCAAATCATTTGTATTTTCAAATCATTTGCAAAAGGGTGTAATGTATGAAAACGAGCAAATATTTCAAAAAGTGCATATTGGATCTGAT
The DNA here is from genome assembly GCF_043381705.1 of Parasteatoda tepidariorum. Taxonomy (NCBI): domain Eukaryota; kingdom Metazoa; phylum Arthropoda; class Arachnida; order Araneae; family Theridiidae; genus Parasteatoda; species Parasteatoda tepidariorum. Next base: position 75,128,798 of record NC_092212.1, read on the forward strand.
GAAAATCTGAAAGTACACGTGTGAAATATTTTCAAAATAATTTATATCAAATTCGACCCTCCTAAATCTTATCACCCGGAGGTAGATTGAGAGCAACTTTAAAATCTCGTAAAACAAAAGCCTTTTTTCATTGCAGATTTGAATTTTTAGAAAAAGTATCCACATTTGCCTAGCATGTTGTTGTTGCATTTTGATTCAACGGTGGCACTGTATGGCAATATTATGATGGTGATAAAGTCGTTTGAAATAGAGATACATGCACCACCTCACCCTGACAGGATACATAGCCCTGTTTCTTAGGGAAATAGCCACTATACCCACTTAATCTTGACTTTGGACAGACGTCTTGGGCAGCTCCTGAGCTGGTATATCAAACTTCCAACTTTCAAACCTCAATTAGTGCGAGGACTTTTTGTTGTTCCATATTTAACCAGAACCTTGTGGCAAATACACTACAGTTATTTAGTCTGTTGATGGCTACTCTACCGCTAGTGGTGGAAGAACTTCCTAGGGTGACGCCTCTCCTTGACATCATACATATAAATTTTGGTATTCTGAGGTCAAGTTTTGGTGGAATAGAAAAGCAGAATAGTCTACTTCATGCATAGGGTAGGAGTGAATATTTTGACCGATAATTAGTCAATAAAAATGTTCGAAGCAGTCTGGCACAATATCTCAAATTTCATCAATGGTATTACTTCACCTTCGATCCGTTCGTTCGCTTTTCATTTCATTTGCGTTCCTTGTACTGTTATTTTGTACTGTTTGTACTGATATTTATAATAAGTGGGGGGAAACATGTCACCCATTTCAGATCAGTATTTTTAAGGATAGATAAGAAAAATTTTGATGTCGTAGTTTCAAACTGCTGTATTCTTGCAGCAGATAAACAATGGTTGCATTTTCATATCTGTGTAATTTAAATCACATAGCGTGATCCTAATTACCATTTATGTTTACAATTTATAAAGTATTAATTATTATTTTACTATTCATGAGTATTAATTAGTACTTCTCATTTTATAATTAGAATGAACGTAACTTACTTCTATCTGAAGCTTCGCAATCAATTTCAAAACCTGAAATGAAGAAATTGCTTTGACTATTTTAAGAAATTTATTTAAGAAAATATATTTTATGAGAATGAAGTTTATAGTTTTCAACCTCACAAACACAAAATTATTGCCATTGTGAGAAAGGCACTGACATGTATGTACACTGGATGTAAGAAATTAAGAGAATTTGAATACTTGGTCGATTATCTCTAGAACTACTGGACCGATTTTAATGAAGCTTGATATGTCAATACATTGATACAATACAAAACAAATAGTCATTCAACAATTGTGCATAATACACGCTAATCATCGTGAGTGACACTCGTTGGAGTCGGAAAGTGTGAAACGGCGGTTGCAGAATTAGCGAAAAAAAGTTTAATAGTATAGTTATGGTCCCTTCTCACAGGTATACAGGCTCTGCAGCGTGATTTCATACTTGAAATAAGGCAGTTTATCCTTTCCTGTGGCAATTGGCCTGAATTGTCCTTTGGCAATTTTATACCTTCTGACTCCAACGAGTGTTACGCACGATCATGCTTGTGTATTACAACTGTTGAATGGTTATTTGCTTTGTATTGTATCAATGTGTGCTCATATCAAATTTCATTAAAATCGGTCCTGTAGTTCTAGAGATAATCGACCAATTCTGCAAATTCTCTAACAAGGGAAACTAGGGAAGTGTGACTCGCCAATTTTGAAATAAACTAGTGGGATGTATGCCTTATAAGGAATAATTTTAGGGGCCAACATTCGTTTCAGCCCATAGAAGGTCCTGTGAGAGATAAAAAATAAATCAATATATAGAAAAATCGGTATTTTATTACTTCAATGCAGACTATTAGTTATTGTAATTATCTCATACTCCAATTAATTTTGTGATACTTTCACGTACTATATAATACATATTTATTCTCAAAACTGATTTCGAAAATTTTACATATCTGTAGTTTTTCAGAAAAACCTGTAAGGTTAATTTAAAAAAAAAAAATGACATCAAAATTTTTAATTTTTTTTTCTTCAAAAAACTTTCCAAATTAATTGGAGTATGTAATTGCAAATCAATTAGTTAATTTATAGATAATTAACAATTAATTAACAATTAATAGCTAATTAATTAATAATTAATAATTAATTAATTTTTGGATTAATTTATTAATTAGCAAATTAATTAATAATTAATAGCTAATTAATTAATAATTAATAAATTTTTGGATTAATTTATTAATTAGCAAATTAATTAATTAGAAAATTAATTACAAATTAATTGCATTATGAGACAATTACTATAACTAATAGTCTGCATTGAAGTAATAAAATACCGATTTTTCTATACATTGAATTATTTTTTATCTCTCACAGGACCTTCTATGGGCCGAAACGAATGTTGCCCCCTAAAATTATTCCTCATGAGGCATACATCCCTCTAGTTTGTAAGTCGGTCTAGTAGTTCTAGAGATAAGCGACCAATTCTGCAAATTCTCCTAATAACACCAGTGTTTACTAGGTATAGTATATAAAAAAAGGTGCATAGTTAAGAAGATATAATTTATAGCTATACCGCTTATATAAGGAATCAGCTGATATACTTAAAAAAATAAAATGTCAGGTCTTGTCATCAGAATGCATGAAGATTATACTAGTTTAAAAACTTCAATGCAAGACCAACAGGCTCTCGAGGAGAAGGTGTGTACTACCCCTACGAATATTAAACATCAATTCACTAGTACATAAGACGTGTTAACTAGATTCTATCTTGAGATACCTCTTGAATGATGAAGGTTGACTTTGTCGATAACTAATTTCCCCACATTGGTGACCCGGACTTGATGTGAACTCGCATACCTTGAAAGTAACGCCCATTTCGACAAGGACACGCCTTTTTCGATGTATGGTACACATTAAGAAATTGATTTGCTATCTGCGTTATTGTCCTACTTACGCTATTGTAGAAGAATATGTTCTGCAGTCTTTTTTTTATCTGTAAAATAAAACTCTTGTTGGTCCAGTCTTGACATACGCTTCTAGAGCTTGGACAATGACAAAACTGGAGGAAAACTGTATCGCAATATTTGAGAGAAAGATTTTGCGGAATATACTTGTAATGGTGTAAATGAAAACAATAACTGGAGAAAGAGATTTAACTTTGAACTGTACAAGATTTATAGACAATCCGATATTATTAAATACATAAAAATAAACAGAATGAATTGGAGGGCCCACGCGATACGAATGAGTGATGACAATACAATAAAAAAATAAAAAATACTGCTTTTTAGACCCACTGGAACAAGAAAGCGGGGAAGACCGCAATTGAGATGGGCTGACTAGGTGAAGTCTAATATTCCTACAATTAATGAAAAGAATTGGAAATCAAAAGTCGTTATGGAGAATTCTACAGAGGAAGGCAATGGCCCACATTGGGCTGTCTGGCCAACTATGATGATGAAATAAAACCTAATTTATAAGTATTTCAGTGCATTTTATTTATAGGATTTTCACTAAAATTTATTTTGCATCATGTAAATATTGTAAAACAATATTTATAGGAATATATTGTATGAGGTTAATGCATACCTCGTCGTCGAACTATATCATGTTCTTCATCTTCATTTGATAGTGAATTTTCATCCGAGTCGTCATATTCATCGGACTCGTATGTATTTTTCCCATCCTCAGTAAAATTATTATAATCACTTCTCCCATTAACTTTATGAAGGTCTTGGTTTCCATCATTATAATCATCATCTAAATTAGAGACAATTTCGTCTTTCAGATTGTCTCTTTCTAAAAAAGTAAAGGGAATTTATTAGAACGCATTTTAATATATTTTTTTTTTTAAATTTCAAAACTAGATTTAATAATGAAAAAATAAAGATTATTTTCAACACGCTAAAAGAATCAGGGAATAAAATGGTTTAAAAAAATTGGCGTGAAATAAACATATTTAAAAGTTACTTCATTTAAAGAAGAAATGCTTGTCTAAATACAGTGTATTGATTGTTTAATTAAAATTTCAGGTTATTTTTAAAAATGTAATTCTTTTTAAAATTTTGGTGAAATTCAAGCACACACTTGGCGCAATTTTGAAAAATGTCGCCAATGTTGAAATGACGCTAGTCGCCAAAGCTGAAATTTACGCTCAAGAATTTAAAATCTCAAGCTCAACCTCAGAAGGTACACTAGCTGCGACCAAGTACTGGGATGGAGGGTTCATCGGTTGTGTACTTATATGGCCATTTTTTCTACATTAAAGCTTGTGCCATTCAGTGAGAACCTATCATGGCTGGTACAGGGCCAAGTGCAAGAAAATGCAATTATTTTTTACGGATTCATATCATTTTTACGATGTGATTTCTATCCAATTCGGATAAAAGGCATACCATTACATGATATTTTTTTCTCGATCTCTTGGAAAATTGATCTAGAGGTAGGCTCAAGCTGAGATGGACAGACCTTTTGGGGAGAAAATTCAAAATTTAAATTGCGTTCTATTTCGTCAGACAAATAAACCGGAGTTTGAAGGCCTAAACCCTAACTTTACTGCATTTGATCTCAACAATTATACATGAATATATAGTGAATCAATCATCAGATCAATGAATCAGTGTATGGGTAAATAAATGAATATGCAAATCTATAATTTATTAATTAAAAAAAAGACAAATCAAATTAGTAAAGCAAGGAAAGAACAAACCAATAAATCATGAATCAGAATAATAATGGAAACAGAGATTTAATAAATTAGCAAAACGACGCATGAGTGGAAAACATGTCAGCAAATTAATAAACCAACGAATCAGATTGTAAATGAATCAGCTTAGCTGGGAATTAATGAATGAGCAAATTAACAAGTCACAGAATCCATCATTCCTCGATTGACTCTGTTGCTGATTTTATTATAAAGTGCATTCGATACTTCATTAATCTACTCGTTTACTGATTTATTGATTCGTTGGCACAAAGACTTTTTGTTTCGCTTACTCATTGGTTAATCAATTCTTACATTTATAATTTCTTTGATTCATTAATTTTCAGATTTATTGATTTACTGCGTCTTTGATACGATGCTTTATTTTTTCGCAGATATACATTGATTTTTCTGAAAGCTTGAAGCGATTACCTCTTTTGCTTTGACACCAATCGTGTTTCTTTCTATGCCTATAAATAGATTACTATTGAACGATTTACTATTTATTATGATTTACTATTATACGATTTACTACGATTATTTACGATTTACTATTATACGATTTACTATAGATTTACTATTGAACGAACACGGAATTTCCGGTGCTCGTGCGTAGCTCGCGTTTTTACTAGTAGTAGAAATACAGAAGGAACGAATTTCAACTATTTACGGTACAATTTACATATAAAGTTGGTATACCTTCGTCGCTAACGCTTCGATACTCAGCTTCACGTGGATGTCCTGAAAAGCAATGATTTTATTTTATTAGTAAATACAGCATTTTAAAAAAGATATCACACACAAATTGTTCTTTCTAAGGATACTCGGACAAGCCAAGCTCACCAGCCATTTGCCTTTTGCGAATTAAATCAAAAAGGTGGTCCTTCTGTTTGAGAAAAGAGCACCGCAAGAGTGAAAGTACATCTTATTTCAGAATCCCACAGATAGATGGCAGCACCCCTTGTCCGTGAGGCTTCTTCCTCAATTTAGATACAGATCTGTTTGAAGGGGATTTTCTCTAAATCCTTGTAGCCATTGTATTGCTAAGCTACTGACCACAGGACTTTAGATTCCATATATTTTATGAGCACGTATATCGCATGTACTCAGTAGATCTTAGCAAACCTGAGGATCGAACCCTCCCCGGACCGGAGTTCGATTCCCTAACCACTAGGCTTTCACGGCCGGCATATAAATTACATTTACAAATAATTATGGGTTAATCAGTGGGATATTTCGAGAAACTATTATGATTTAAAGCAATTTCATAAAGTAAAATGCTTCTTAATTCAGGAGGTCAGGGGAATAAAAAGAGTTATGCAGCAGTTTGGATAATGTATACTTAATCAAAAAAAAAATCTATTTTTAGTGATAAGATGATTTAGACCTGTTTTATAAAATAATCAGCATCGCTGTTTAAGCTGAATTAATAAACACTGTGTTTAATCTTTTAAAATGGACATGTTTGAGATTATCTCCAAAAATTTAAACTCGTAGGTTCATAAAACCTATGTATTAGTCGCAACCGCATAAGCTGAAAGAAAGGGGAGAGATCAATTTGAAAAAATAAGAAACTTACGGTTCATTGCATCATTAAAAGAGCAATTCTCTCCAGCTAGAAGAAAAATTGAGAATGAGATAAATATAGATCACGTGTTTCGACATGCATATTAAATTAATTAAATTATCATGGAATTGAATGTTTTAATTTTCTTTTATCATGCTACTCGAAACTGAGTTTTCTCCATGTTGCAAAGAACACAAAAATGTTTTTCGTGTTACACGAAACACACAAGAATGTTCCTCAAGTTAGACACATAAAAATATTAACTGTGCTATGTGATGTTTCTTGTAAATGTTCCTCATGTTACATGGAGCATCTGACTGTTTCTCATGTTACATGGAAGACCTAAGAACGTTTTTCAAGTTTCACAAAACGCACAAATATGTTCTTCATACACAAAAAATAGCTACCTTTTACAAGAAACAAATAAAAAATATTCTGATCTCAAATGAAACATGTTACTCGAAAACTCATGTTACACGAAACATAAACACCCCATGTTGCATGATTCATATCGTAATGCTTTTTTGCACTACTACTATCATATGTTCAGCTTTATCTGTGAATTCATTCATGGTTAAGGTTAGAGACTTGGAAACGTATGCAATCCAGGACTTAAGATAAAAGTAACTGTAAGTGTTTTAATATTGTTGTACGAGTAAAAGTTAACAAGTTGGAAGATATTTTATATGCCAAAAAAATCACTTACGTTTTCCGTTACAGTTCGTTGTATTTTTCTCAGAATTTCCTAAAATAAAAAAAAAATTCTAAAAGAACTAGTTTAATCAAACTTATTGTAATACATGAATTAATTATAAAAAAGATCCAAAAATGAGGGATAACATTTTTGCAGATTGGTTTGTAAGGAAATGCATACTCTTATTTAATCAAATGTTAAAAATTAAAACACTCTGACTTATATAAATGGTATGATATACATGGTACAGTTACTTTAATGTGGCCTACTTTCGACGAAAGCGTGAAATAACCAACCACATAGAATGCAGGTGGCAGCACATTGCAGTGGAGTATATATAAATCATGTCAGAGGAAATTAGACTCCCGGGGGCTGAGTGGTAGCACTTCGCACTCCTGTGCCGCAGGTCCTGGGTTCGATCCTCGGGTCGGGCAAGGTTGACTCAGTCTTTCATCCCTTCAGTGGGTCGATAAATGAGTACCAAGCATGCTTGGGAACTAAACAATGGGGTTTCGCTTTCGACTGACCACCTAACCGGAACATCTGCTCCTGCACACCAAAGCCCTAGGTCAAGAAAACTGAGATGGGCACAGTAGGCCTTAGGTCTCTATGGCGGGTCGCGCCACTGAGAATAATTTTCAATTGTCCGAAGGAATCGTAAAACATTTCAATCGTTGGAATAATGCAGGAAAGGAGAAATTTAGCTTACGGGCATGAGCATTGAAAAGTTAAACTTGTGCCCTACGGTAAACTATACTTTAAAAGAATTTTATGGTTTGCTTACTAGAATTGAAAAACTCAGATCCATTATTTTCGGCTATACTGTTTGATTCTTTTTCGTCGCCAAGGAATGAACCGATAAGAATATTGATAAGCATTTTTATGTGAACTTTGCTGCAAGTTCTTAATTCTTCTTCAAAACAAGCCATTATGTACCTAAAACAGAATTGTAAATAGGTTAATATTTTTTTTCGAGAGAATACTCTGTATTGTGTACAGGATAATTCATATTTAAACAAATTTGAAGAGTAACCAAAAGAATTTTAAGTTTCCAAATTTAGATAGCGCATATTTTAGGTTGAAATGAATGCATTGGTGTTTAAAAACTATTTACTTGAGACTGTCATTCAAATATAGCTTATGCAGCGACGATTTTGTTTAATTACAACGTGCTTACATCCCTTGAATTCAAGTGTCACTTTTGCCTATAAACTTTTTGCATGTTACAAATATTTGACAGTGAGGGTTTCAAATGGCACAAATAGTAGATTGGTCAGGTCATGTTTCTTGTTTTGTATTTATAAATTTTTTTTTAAATTCTTGGGGCAACGTAAATGCATATTACTTTACTCAAAAAGTCGTCTACAAAGCGTTTATTTAAAAGCTTGTTTCAAAATCTTCCTTGTCTTCTGAATTGGGTTATTAGTTACAAGACTACATCTCCATTAGAATAATTATCTGCTGTGGGTCTTTGTCATCTCCAGAATATTTACATAGGCAGTTCTCTTTGTTGCCAGATCCTTCCAGCTCAATATCCTAATGGTTTTGAATTGAGTCCAGATAATGAAGTTTCAGACGTGCTCTAGCTCTAAAAACGATTGGTTTATCTCTAAAAATATTATTTGGTGACGAAGCTCCATATAAGCTATAAATTTAATAAGAATTGTATGTTTACGTAACTTCATTACACACTAAAACTGGAGCTTAAGAGAATCTTCGGATGTTCAGATTCGGGCCAAAGCTACACTGGAACTATAAATCTAATAAGAAATGTATGTTTACTTAAAACTGGACTCATTACATGCTAAAACTGGAGCATAAAGGAATCTTCAGATGTTCTTTGTGATCATTAATATCGTTTTAATATTAATGTTTCTTCTGTGTTTATTTTGCATTCAACTAGACAAAATATGACATCTTCACACGTTGACGAAAGCTTCGCAATATCTCATGTTAATTGGATCGTGGAAAAGTATTGGAGAGTTTATATCTACATAACTCATAGCTAACTGTCGTCTTAAGTTATTGTAATTATCTATATTACTGAAAAATTAAGACGTGAGTTAGGGATTGAAATTAAGACGTGAGTGGATTAGGGGATATACCACTCGCCTTTCAATGAGATGGCTGGGTTCGAATCCAAGAGATGGCTGTCCATTACTAATTCTGCACGCGGTTCGAACCAACCACATTGCTGACGTAAAATATCCTTACTGGAAAGCGGATCATGGGTTAGATTCTCTTTGCTATCAGGCTAACCGTGGGAGGTTTTCGTTGTTTAACTCTCTATGTAACGTAAATGTTGGATAGTTCTATCAAAGAGTCCACCATGATGTCAAATTTCTTTCAATACTTGATCCTAGAGTTTCCTTGTTTTCTGGATTGGGTTTAAAATTACAAGGATACGGAGTTGAACATTTGTAGTCGTAAACACAAAATTGAGTCAGCTGTTCAACGATGGTTATAAAATAAAATAGAATCTGATCATGACTCAGGCAAACACATAGACGCTAAAGGAGGTTGCTAATACAATAATTTCTAGAGATCTTTGTTTGCAATCTTTCAGATTAATTATTTTATGGTACTTTTCGGTTAGCCGGGCTCAAGCGAAAAGTCGTCAAACTTGTCTCCTCTATTTTCTTTTCTTTTCTTCGTTAATTTATTTAAAACACATAAAAATGAAATAAAAATTATAAAGAAAAAAAAATAGTTGAATTTCCTTGCTCCCGGCTAACCGAGAAGTACTTATTTTATTACTTGATAGAATAAAGTTTAAAAATTAATCAGTGAGCACCGAGCTTAATGACCTAATAGACAACAGGCTGGCATTTGATTCATAAATCGAAACAAATCACTTATAAAAATCTTAAATTAAGTTTAAAAATGAATCAATGAGCACCGAGTCTAATGACCTAGTAGCCAACAGGCTGGCATTTGATTCATAAATCGAAACAAATATCATATAAGAATTCTAAATTAAGTTTAAAAATGAATCAATATGCACCGAGCCTAACGACCTAATAGCCAACAGGCTGGCATTTGATTCAAAAATCGAAACAAATCACTTTAAAATTTTTTAAATGAAATGAATCAATGAGCACCGAGCCTAATGACCTAATAGCCAACAGGCTGGGCATTTGATTCACAAATCGAAACAAATCATATATAAAAAAATTTAAGTTACTTAAAACATTGAAAATTGGAATAAATTGCTCAATTAAACTGCATTTTATTACAGCGACTAAATATTTATATTAAAAATAGGCTTTAAATGTATCTTCCTACTTACTTTAAATCTGCTTCATAAATTGTAGAAATCCGAGATATTTGAGCAAAATCATACAGTTTATCATAACAAATTTTCAATTTGTTATACTCAAACATATCAAAACATTGTCTTTCATTCACACGGTTATATTTTCCTGCAATAAACAAACATTTAAATAAACGAATGCAATTTTTGATTTAGAATGAAAGCTGAAGCAATTATTAGGCTTACCAATCGAGTTCAGTTGTTTCAAAAATATGTTCTTAAGGACAAATATTAATGTTCTTACAACAGTTTGAAACATTTTCCTGCTATGAGAAAGACAAGACCGCAGTACAGGGTGTCCCCTAGTGCATCTTGTTGCTGTATTGAGTATTCTGCAAAGAGAAATACAAAGGAGAATGTCATAATCGAATTCAGGTGCACATCGTGGTAATTAGGCTTATGAATCTTACTGCAATGATATATCTGTGTTGTTCGAAATTAATGGGGAAACTCCCAAGTGAAAATCTCGCTCGTCGCATTTTTTGATGATGTTCACAAGTTTGCTGAAACTGTTGACATCACATGTCACTATAAAGAAAAGGTTAAAGGAAAGCAAATAATGATTATTAAAACTGTGTTTTAATCCACAGTTTTAATAATTTATCGTTTTTAAAACTGTGTTTTAAAAATGATAATTTTTTCCGCGAAATCTCCTTATACGTTTTATCGAAGATTATCATCAAAAATGTAAAGTACGTAAAAAATAAACGAACCACTCTGAATAACTTTTGACCTAATAGTCAGATCTTTACGTTCTAGGACGCAATTTTAATATTTCAAGGGGGTGATCTCAAATAGGCTGATTGATTAGTGCGATTAGCGATATTTCAAGTTACGTAATCAAACACAAAAACACACTTTCTCTTAATAAACATACCTTTCTTTCGACAGATTTGAATTTTTGACTCCTAAAACATAGGGAATCGCGGCAAAGTAAGAAATATAGTCCTAATAATTTGATCAGGAGAACAGTCATAAGTTCGGACGTTTTAATGTTAATTTTATTTGTTGCGTATTACGCTGCATCTCGAGAGCTTAAATTTAAAAAAAAAAATGTGAATTGAAAAATTTTTGCTCATAGTTGCAAAATTTGTTTATCCAAAAATACTTCCATGCAAAAAATAACTTTTATTAATTATTTATTAATTTTTATTATTTTAATTAATAATAATCGAAACAATTTTGAATCATAAGATATACACTTTTTTAAATAATTTTTAGGAAGTAATTTTGCCGGGCAAAATATAAAATTTGAGTGAAATTGATAGATAGTTCCCGAAAAATCGAATTTTAAAAATTCTTTTTTTCAGGGTTTTTCAAAGTGATCCGTTTTTTCCGAAATGTACAGACACATTGAGTGTTGGCAGTTATTGGTATGCACCTAGCATGGAACCATCCTTTTAACTTTCGAACTGCTACAGCTATGTCTATAGAAGTGGTATCTATGTATAGTACAGTTACTATGAGCTACTTGATAAGAGCTTCTACAGTGCCATCTGGTGAGAAACCAAGGAGTTAGTGTTCTTAGCTCAAAAAAGGTTCAAATTAAAAAAAAAGTACACCCGTTCAAAGGGTTAGTGTCTTGAGACACCTTGTAAGGGTTAATGCTAAGAAATGATTATTTGAAATCCGCATTCCTATTCCATTGCCACCTGGGGGGAAACCGAGGAGTTAGCTTTCTTATCTTGCAAAAGGTTGAAGTTAAAAAAAAATACTGCTTGTGTTGAGTGCTAGTGTCATTAGAGTAGGTATTAATGCTAAGAAAAGAATATTTGAAATTCACATTCCGCACTGTGACTTGACGAATCAATCTTAAACATCAAAGATAACACTTAGTTATCATAAGCACACCGGACAAAAAATTAGTCACCCTTAGAGAAATCATGAAAAACATCATTTAATCGCGTGCAACTTTGCCTCTGAATTCGATAACTGCCTGGATTCGGTTAAGAAGTGAGTCCACAAGGTTTTGCAGGTACGTTGAATCCAGTATAAACCACTCGCTGAGGATCTGATCACGCAAATCCACCAAATTGCGAGGATGCTGATTTCGACGTTTAACCTGTTGTTCCAACATATCCCTCATATATTCAATAGGGTTCAAGTCAGGTGATTTTGCAGGCCAGTCGAGATGTAATTGAGTATCTGAGTGTTCGTAAATCTAGTCACAGATTCTTCCAGCCCGATGAGCTTTGCTGTAGTCATCTTGAAAAATAGGGGCATCGACAACACACTTTTCATGAAGATGTTGATTGAAAGGCAACATCTAATCATCCAGAATGTTCAAATTAACTTGTTGGTTCATGTTAGTGGCCACCTCAGTAAGGGGGCACAATCCATTGTAAGAAAAGCACCCCCAAAACATAACAGAACCGTCCTCGACCTGAACCTGACCTTGCACACAATCGGGATGAAATGCTTCATCTGCTCTTCGTAGCACACGACGACGTGAGTCTTTTTTAATAAAAGCAAAAATGTGATTCTTCAGACCATATTACATTCAGCCAGTCAGCAACTGTCCATGTTCGGTGACTCCTAGCCCACTGAAGTCGCGCAGCTTTTTGTGCCTGTGTGAGCAATGGCCTCTTACGAGATGTTCAACTCCAAATGTTCTTTGCATGCAGCTCCCGTCGCAATGTTCTTTCACTAACAGGTTGGGATGGACCTTCATTTATAAACTGAAGCGATTCCTGTCGGGTTTGGCAGTGATTTTGAATGACAAGTCGTGAAATACGTCTCCGATCCCTTTCATGCAGGATCTTTTTCCGACCGTGACCACGTGTATTACACCACTGCTTGTAGGCACATTGAACAGTCCGCATCCAAACGCCAGCAAATCCAGCAACTTCATTCACCGTATGGCCATGGGCACCGCCAAACATTATTGCCACTCTATCACATCCTTACACTTACCCATATTTACACACAATTCCAGCTTCGAAAAAAATATTTCACTGATAGCTACTTGCCTTTGATCACGTTGAAGCTATAAGCACGCAGTTGAGTACGTCACTTGATCACCGTGTCATTTAACGAAGCCTAACGATTCATCGGCGCTTGCGCACTAGGGTGAGTAATTTTTTGTCCGGTGACGTCAGCTTGATTTTTCCATGTACAAATTTTCGGAAAAGTTTAAACACCAAAAATAAAGTTATCTTGTGAAAAATAATTTTTTTCTTTCTAAGACTCTTAACTAAAATAATCCTGTGATAACCAGTTTTTTTTTCTGTCTAAGATTCGAAAATAGTGCAGAAAATAGTGACGCAGTGAACGAAAATTAGAAACAGTTTAAGGTATCCTTTTCTTATCATTAATATTCACACGATCCTATATCTAAGTGGATATATTTATCAATATTTACGCAATTTATACATAAAATTTTCCAAAGATTTATTTTTCATTATTTTTAATTTTTTCTATTTATTAAAAGAAAAGAAATTTTTATTTCTCTAAAAAAATACAGAAAACTTACTCGGATAAAGCTAAGCAAAATGTTTTTTTTTTAAAATTTATAGTGAGTCTCGATAAAAACATCGATTTTTAAAAGTGTTATGAGAAAGTACTAGAATAATTTTACAATAGAATTATTGCAATAAAATATCAACTGGGAGACAGTTACATAGAACACTTGCAGTTATACAAAATTTCACGAGAAATTCTACATTCAAATATTTATGGAAAATTCTTGATTCAACTATTCTTTCAAGAGTTCAAGTTAAATGGGTTTGCAAACTATTTATTTTTTATATCTTTTGTACAACTGATATTTTTATGAATATGCTTCAAAAGTTGAAAGTATCGAGAATATTTGTTTAAAAAAAATTTGAATCAGGTACATGCATTTAAATATACCTAATTTTGAAAGCATATACATAGCTTCTAGTTTATATAGTAAATATCAACTGGAAGCCAGTTACATAGAACACTTGAAGTTATACAGAATTTCACGAGAAATTCTACATTAAAATATTTATGAAAAATTCTTGATTCAACTATTCTTTCAAGAGTTCAAGTTGAATGTGTTTACAAACTATAAATTTTTTATAACTCTTGTACAACTGATAGTTTTATGAATATGCTTCGAAAGTTGAAAGAATCGAGAATATTCGTTAAAAAAAATTTGAATCAGGTACATGCATTTAAATATACCTGATTTTAAAAGCATATACATAGCTTCTAGTTGATATAGTAAATATCAACTAGAAGCCAGTTACATAGAACACTTGCAGTTATACAGAATTTCACGAGAAATTCTACATTAAAATATTTATGAAAAATTCTTGACTCAACTATTCTTTCAAGAGTTCAAGTTAAATGTGTTTACAATCTATAAATTTCTTATAACTCTTGTACAACTGATAGTTTTATGAATATGCTTCGAAAGTTGAAAGAATCGAGAATATTTGTTAAAAAAAAATTAGAATCAGGTATATGCTTTTAAATAATTAAGTAATGCGTTTTGAAAAAAGTAATATATCTCGTTGAAAAAAAATGCTTGCGGATGAAATGTTATTTTTATCCAAATAAATAAAATAAAAATTTGAGAGTAAAGAACAATCACATATTTTCTCAACATTTTTTCTTTATCTTTCTAATCTTCATTATCTTTCTAATATCTAAAAACTTAAAACGATATGTCGTTATCGTTACTGATGGCAATATTTGTGACTAGTCTGCTACATTAATTTCTTTAATAGTATCCTTTTCAGTCTCCAAGTTCAGTAATTATATTTTTCAATTTATAAATTTCAAGTTGCATTCAAGTGAAAATTATAATTTTAATAATTTTTAATGTATCAGTATGGTTTTTAAATAAAAATTCGGAATAGTTTATAAAATTTGTTAACACGATTATTAAGACGACATAAATAAACACTGGAGAGCGTCAAGAATAAAATTGCGATTTGAGTGCCATCATTAAAAAGAAAAGTAAAAGGTTCACATAAGAGCATATTAAGTGAATGTAAATTCGAGCAAAAACGGATGAGTTCAGAGAACAACAAGGCATAATAGTTTGATTTTGAACAGCAGAAGTTGAACGTACCTGCAAAGCAAACATTTATTGTCTAAAATGAATGCTGTAAATGGAAAATAATGCTTAAGATATAAGGACTAAGAACACTGGATTATTTGAAAGGCTATATGAGGGTTTAGCCTGGTAAAGATAATATGAAGAAAAAAAATCTTTAAGTTAATATGAATTAACGTTACTATAAAAAGTAAATATGAAGCATGATTTAGAAAGCGATAAAAGGTAATCGAAGAATTACGACGAGTAATATTTGTATAGCACTCTAAGTTATTAAACGGTGCATCCATCTTCTGCCACTAAAATTCGTTCCTTAAAGCAATCATATATTTCTGGATGAATTCGTTTTCACGATTTTACATTCATTTTGAATGCTCTCATGCGAAATGGAAATGCTATTTGTGGTACACTCCCCCTAACTCTTGTTGCAGCAGGAATTATGGCGCTAGTATTATTATTGTATTTCTGAAGCTATCTCACATGTACACTTTTTATTTGGACAACTTTAATAAAATTCATTTTCATAAGGTTTTTAAAAGTTATTATATTTCAGAAATTATTTTTTGTTTCTATATCAATCAATATTTGCTAGAAATTGAGAGAAAATCTTTTTTAAAACAATGTAAATAGTTCATCAAGAAATAATATAAAATGGAATGTATGCTTTGCAAGCAATAGCTGATTATATAGAAGTACCTTTTATCTTATCAGTTTGCTTAGCATTTTAGTGTTTTATTCTTTGCAATGCGAATTTAATAAACAAAGACAACAAAAAAAGGAACAGAAGAACCATAGGCAAATCATAAGCCTTTAAAAAATTAACCAATTTATAGAAAATGTTAGGCGTATATATATGATACCTTAATGACCAATAGTTATGTACGGATCTGAAAGATGGCTCTTGTCCAATAGGGATCAAAATATGTCAAGAAATTTTGAACAAAGAATTTGTAAGAAAACTTTATGTACCTACAGAGTTAGATGGTATTTAGATGAGCACTTCTGTGGCGCTATTTGTTAAGAGGACTCCATACTACCACAGAAATTTTTCGTTGCAAATTCTCGCTAATTTAAAATTTAAAGTATGGAAAAAGTGAGTAAGGACAAGCCAGGCCAGGGGTAAGTAATGAAGTTTCAAATACTGAAAAGAAAATTTTTAAATATCAAAATGAAAATAAACTATGAGAATATAACTTAGGATTACATAATGGCGAAGTCCTCTTCCAATAATACTTTTTTTTTTGCATTTTGATATATTGAATTTCTTCTTCAGCAATAGAAACTTCTTGACTTTCTCTAGGTTTGAATTGAAATCACTTTTGTTCTTTTAGATATAAAATTAGTAATCGAGGTGAAAGAGAAATTGCAATGAAATTTTTTCCCCCGTGGTACGGCATCCTCTTTAGGCGTTTCTCAAACCACTGGTGGAGAGCTGGGAATCCTGGCAGCCGACTGAACTTGCATTTATACGCAACAAGGTGCACGTTAAATCTACCATAGCTGAAAGTCCTCTCGCTGGAGTGCAAGTTTGGAGAGAGAAGTACCAGCACAGGTGCTGTTCACGTCATCTGTCAGGGATCAAAATCACGCGGCAGTACAATGATAGCCAAAAGAAAGAACTCTGAAAGACATTGCTGGTGCCTTAACCATGGTTGGATGAAGTGGCACATTAAAATCTTAAATTGAAAACTTTATTGAGAGAAGAGATGACGCGAGTTTATATAAGTAAAGAAGGATACAAACGGGA
This sequence comes from Parasteatoda tepidariorum, assembly GCF_043381705.1. NCBI lineage: Eukaryota > Metazoa > Arthropoda > Arachnida > Araneae > Theridiidae > Parasteatoda > Parasteatoda tepidariorum. Next base: position 75,145,894 of record NC_092212.1, read on the forward strand.
TAATATTTTGAAGAAAAAAAATAAATAAAAATGAAATAAAACAGCAGATGTTCACGTCATCTGACAGGTATCAAAATCATGCGGCCGTACAATGATAGCCAAAAGAACGAACTCTGAAAGACATTGCTGGTGCCTTAACCATGGTTGGATGAAGTCGCACATTAAAATCTTAAATTGAAAACTTTATTGAGAGAAGAGATGACGCGAGTTTATAAAAGTGAAGAAGGATACAAACGAGAGAATATTTTGAAGAAAAAAAATAAATAAAAATGAAATAAAACAGCAGATATTCCAAATAAAATAGGTATAACAGAAAAAAGGAAAAAAGGAAAAAAGGTATAACAGAAAAACAGGTGGGCTAAGATGGCAGAATCTCGTTCAGGGTGGACCTTAAAGTTATGAAAATTAAGAACTGGAGATAGAGAGACGGTGAGGGGAAGAGAAAACCAAACCCCACCAATGGCTGCAGAGCTGGTGAAAGGAAGAAGGCATACAAATCTGTTGCAATGCAGCCTGAAATAAATAAAAAAATAATTATGAGAAATAATAAGGGAGTCGTAAGCTAAAAATCTTAAATAAAAATCTTTTTTTTCCTTCTGTTTTCTTAAAGTATTTTTCATTCTCTCTGCCTCATCTAAAAGGAAAAAATATTTTAATTATTTGACAGTTTAATTTTTTATTAAATATCATTATCATTATAACATAAAAGATATATTTACATTACTAATATAAATATGAAAAACAAGAAATTTATGCCCATGGAAAAGAAATATGTAGCAAGGCATAATATTAAATTTAAAAATTATTTTTTATTATAATTGAGTAAAATAATTTGGTAATGGAATGTAAGAATTCGTGATTTTGGAAGTGTAGACCATTAAATTTCAATAATTTGTTTCCCGATTGGTTTCATAATCATACATTAACGGAGGTTTACAAAGACTAAAATTGGTTTAAAATGATTATTGATTATAATTAAATGCACTATTAATAATTACATTCACAAGAATTTAATGCGCAACTTAAAATTTAAGAGCATTATAAAAGTTCCAACAAATTCTTATATTATTCTTTTATATTACATACAATTTAAAAATCTTAAAACTGAATTTCAATAATAAATAATATTAAATAAAAATCATGACAAATCTTCTAGAGGCTTCGTTTCAAACTCTAAAGCTTCGAATTTAACTTTTAGATATTTTAAACTGGTTTTACAACTATTTCAATTATTAATAAAAAGGTAATTTAAATTGTCCTTCCTCCCGCCCACCCACGGACAATTTTTATTCGTTTAATGTTGAATTTTTTTTATGACTAATAAAATTTTTATTGAGATGAAATAAAAGTCAACGAGATTTCTGCTCTAATGAGGATTAAAGCTTTAATTTTTTTGTATTGTAAATATCATGCAATTATTTAATATAATTAATAAATTATCTAATATAATTAATAAATTATCCAATATAATTAATAAATTATCTAATATAATTAATAAATTATCTAATAAATAATTATCTAAAATTATGTTAATATCAATTATCTAAATATCCTATTGATATCAATTGAAACGAATTAAAAATGTAAATAAATGGACTTTTAGAGTAATTAGTTTCTGAAATATAGCTACTATCTCAAATACTCAGTTAATTATAAATCATTACATGACAAGATAACCCAAAACTTAATAATAAAGCCCCAACGAAATTACCAATATCCAATCTTGCTCGGGCAGTAGCCTTTGTAGCACAACTTACCTTAACGACATCATATCTGAGCACGTCATTTAACTAGCATGTCGTATATATTAGTGAATTGATGTTTAATAATTGTAGTGGTAGTTACGCAACATTGCTCCCTCATCAGAATTTTAACTGGGATAGAATTCGATGAAAGGATACCATTGGTTGCCGTATTTTTGAAAGTCCAGGAGAGCTGTATTACATTCACCGGATTTTGAGCGCTTGTGATGAGAAGATGTATAAGGTTCACGATTGTGTGCGTGGGCTCTCCTGTGTGCAGGAACCCGTTATATGTAAATGGGTACTTGCGTGCTAATGCTATTGCAGCAGAAGTTGCGCTAATGCGCCAATAAAGAGCAATCCTGTTGCTCTCACTCAGTTATCTTTTGAATTCCTTGTTGTTTGCATCATTTGGAATCTTATTTATCCGAGTTCATATGGCGACAGCATCAGGTGAAAGAAAATAGAACATTTGTTTTGAATCTAGGTTAAACTCTATATTGGCCCATTTTCCTCCGAAATCCGATTGACTACTTTGATTTTTAAATAAAGTGTTTCGAATTTTGAAAACGATTTTTTGATTCTAAATAAAATGTTTTATTTTATGACTTGTCGCAAACATTTTAGGTGCAGATTGGTGTCAGTTAAAAATCGCCAAATCTGTAGCTGCAGTGGTGTTAATACCTGTAAATGATACAGAGAAGCAGACCTTGAGTAACTTTTGTTCTACAGATGGGATCTTCACTTACTGGGACTCCAGCTTAATGCTTCGGAGAGGTGATCTCAAGTAAGTTAATTAATTAGTGCAGACGTTATTTTAAATTAAAAAATCAGACACATCTCTGAATAAACATATTTTTTTCGATGGATTCGGATTCCTTATCCCCAAGATATAGGGGGTGACGGCAATTTGGAAAATATTGTCCCAATACTTTGGTCAGGAGAAAGGTCTGAAGTTCAGGCCTCATAATGTAAATTTTAGTTTTTGCTTATTTTACCATATCTCGAGAACTTTTCCAGCGAACTGAAAATATTTTTGAATATAATCATGAAATTTGTTTATCCAAAGATAATTCCATACAAAAAGAACTTTAGATAAATATTTATCATTTTTTATTATTTTAATTAATGATAGTCAATAAAATTTTGAATTGCAAGGTATAAAATTTTTCACATCATTTTAAAGAGTGCAGTTTTAAATGGCAAAAAAAATTGAGTTAAATAGGTCAAATAGTTCCTGAGAAATCAAATTTTGAATATGAGATTTTTTAAAACTTTATTTCTCAGGGACTGGTCGAACGATTTCACTCAAATTTTGTATTAATCCGCTATGTAAAATTGTATACTTTAAAGTGATGTAAGAAATTGTCTGCCTTACGATTCAATTTTTTTACTAAGTTTAAATAAAACAAAAAACTGATAAATATTTATTAAAAATTATTACTTATTACTATGTCTTTGAGTCTGATTTCGTAACTTAAAATATCATCGAGATATTGCATGCTTAAGGTAAGCATATTTTTTCATTCTAGTTTCGAGTGCCTAGTTAATTTTTTATTTATTTAGGAAAAATTCATAGGTCATGTTCAAAAGAAAGTATGTAGATTCTGCTAAGTTATTAAATAATGGAATACAAAAAACAACCAAAGAAATGCAGAGAAAAATTAATAGAATAGGGATTTCCCGATAAATTTAATGTTATATTCCAGTTTTTTCTCTAAATGTCTTTCAATCTTCCTTAAAAAAAACGGAAAATATAAGCACAATGTCAGATTTTCATGTTGTAAGAATGCAACGCATTTTGGCGCATTATTCTCCAAACTTTAAGTGATTAATTATGAAAATGTTATCGGGGAACATGAATATCAGCGTTTCCATATATATTTTAGGTTTTATTTAACGAATCGAAATATTAATTTTGAATTGTCCGACCACCCTCCCGCCCACGGACAATTCAATAGTAAACAATTCCAGAAATACCATTTACAGCTGTTGCAAACTACATAAGCGTAACACACAATTTTTTCTTCATTAAAATTTTTTTTCTTTATTAAAAAAGTAGCTAATTTTTCGCGATAATCCGCAACTTTTGCTGTTGTTGTCTTATGCCACTTGTTCAATACTGACAAGTGTATTTCAATTCAGAGGAGTGCGCTTCTTGTTTTTCAGTGACGCTATCTGTAGCCGAATTCGACTTCTGCGACGCACAAACGTTAAAGTCCGTTTTACAGGGAGAGAACATTCACACACTATTCATCCATTCTCAGATCTTAATTTTGTCCTGCACCAGAGCACCATCAATCTCCGATCCAGTACCCCCAGAGATTTAGCGTGCAGTAGTCACCATTTCGTACACATTGAGTCTTTGGCCGGCGGGGATCAAACACACGACTTCTTAGACGTGGGGCCCAATTCCCTAATTGCAAAGCTATCCCGACCTTTTTCGTAAATACTTTTAGCGTTAGTTTTAAGAGACAAAGTTCAAACGCAGCAAATTTTTCAAATATGATTAATGCATATCTTAGGATGTATCCCAGTATAATTTACTTTTTTTTTTTAGTTAAGTTAACTTAAGCTTTAAACTCTTAACAATGTAAAATATTTTACAGTTTTATAACATTTCTTGAAATGAATTTTCGCTGCTGCAAAAAACTGCTAAAGGCTTAAAATAATTGAAGGTTTCAAGAAAAATTTCGCAAAAAATTAATGTCACTTTTTATTCAGTATTTGGCTTCTTTCCGAATTTATGCAATCTGTTAAAATATATTTTTCTTTAATTATTCTCTATCTTATACCTTCACTATAGTCTTTTTTTTATCAACTACTCAATTTACATATTTAAATGATTCAGCGTCGACTATTACTGGACTTAAAAATTAAAATTTTTCAGTTTCCTTTTGAATTATTCTTATTACTTTAGTTTCTCATTTATTGTTTATAAATAAACCTAAACCATTCTAAAATTAATTAAAAATGTCAGTTTTGAAATCGCACCAAGAAGAATTCTGTTAACTGTTCATTAATTTCGACACACGTCGCTTCACTGCTATCATATATATTCTTTATTATATTTATATATATTTCTGTAGTATTTTGCAAACTAATAAAACTTTCCAGAACTTTTTTTTTTCACTGGGTGAAAGGTTTCGTTAAAATCAGAAAAATCTAAGCGTAAATTATATATTAAATTCCAAACTTTGTCCAATAATATTTCTGAATGTAAGAGTGAGTTGAATCGTCCCGCTTCCGAAATGGAAGGACTGCTTGTTGTTTAGAGTTCCGAAAATTTCAGTTTATCTGTTGCAAAATTTTCTTTAGAAATATTTTCCTGGGATTGAAGAAAGGCAGATGACACTCCAATTTTCACATTTTGTTAAACAGCCTCTTTGGGGATTTTTCCTGTTACTGTTTCGCTTCATTGGAATGGTTGCTCTTTCACTACTCCAAAATTTATTAAACAGCTAATGTAACTGTCCTTGATCTGCCTTTATTATCTCTGCCACTATACCATCACAACCTGCAGGTTGCGGTTGAAGCTTCACCACTTAGAGAATTTTTGCGATTGCGGTAATGTGCTCAGCCTTGCTCAACGGCATCTTATACTTCCAAGACAAGCTGTTACTCATCCATCTAAAGCTAAGCTTGCTTCCTGCTGCCACAGGGAATCAAATGTCAGTACTTCACAAGGAAAGCTCATTTTCCTCAATCCTCAATATCTGAACCATTGAAGTTCAATGTGTATAAACATTGTATAAATTTGCGTAAAATTGTTTTTGTTAAAATTTTAATTGTTAATATATCTATATATATATATACAACAAAATAAATAAATACAAGAAAACACGAAGAAAGTTATTGCGCTTAAGCTGCAAGAAAACAGAACTCATTAGATAAGTTCAAAATGAAGACAAAACAGAGGAAAATTATAGACATATGGAAAAAAAAGGGGGGGGGGGAAATAATAATGAAAAAAATAACAAACAACTGATTTAAAAAAAAAAGAAAAAAAGAATGAAACTTTTATTATAAAAAACCCGGAAAATAAAAGATATAATCTTTTTATCAGCCCCACTCTTTTTTGCTGATATAATTGTGTGGGCTGATGAAAAGATTATATCTTTTATTTTCCGGATATTTTTAAAAAATTTCATTTGTCTATAATTTTCCTTTGTTTTATCTTCATTTTGAACTTTATATATATATATATATATATATTTTTATTCAACTTTCTAATTATGTATTTTTAAAACTATTCAATTGAATTTTGTTTGATAATATAAGAGCAGATATTTTTTTCCAGTTATGTGTAATTAATGATTGCTCGTTTAGATTGATCATATTTTTGTTCATATTTAAACCGCTGATTGTAACATGGTCAGAAAAGCATGTTTTGCCTTGTGAGTCTCAAGATACACCACATGCATATTTTTTAATAATTTCAATACCTTCTGCTGATAGGAAATGTGTTCTAATTTGTTGCAATCTTTCAACTGAAATTTTCATCATGCAAGAAATGTTATTCTAATATAATAAGTACATTTTCGTTTAATGTATTACTAGACATTTATATTTGTTTTATGGAAATATTTAGATTAATGTTTGTATTTTATGAATAATATTAATGTTTGTAGTTAATTTATAAAAGAATATTTGTTTATTATGTGGAGAAAATTTATATTTGTTTTATTTAGTTAATTTACATTGTATGAATTAGGAAGTAGCAAACTTTTTCTAAGGCATGTAACTTTGTTGCCCGCATTTTTTTTTCTCAAATGACTATCTTCAGTATTCAAAACCAAGCAANCTTTGCTGGAAACAAGGTTTAGGTTGATGAGAAAACATAAAATATTATTCATGATCTTTATTTTTAAGCATGTAAAATACAAATGAGAACTCATGGAACTTTTTATCACACAATATTGGTGGATGAAAAAAAACCCCTCCAAATGGATGCTTTCAGGTCAAGATTCAGATATTTTCTGAAAAGAAACGAAACAAAGTAACAGTTTATTGGTTTTTTAATGTTTCAAATACTTCAAAAGCAATTTTATATTCCTTTGAGAAATTTTTTTTCTTTAAATACAAACTAACCCATTGTTGTAAAAAATCTCCCCACGCGATTTTCTTTCTCTAAATTAGATAGAGAAACTAGATTTAATGGCGGAAAGAAAGAAAAATAAGGAAAAGAGAGACAAATCTTAATATTCATATGGAAATTTTCAAAACATCAAAGACTGAAGGCAAATAAAAACTACGCTAAATATTCTTATTCGAATTGTTGTATAAGGTTAACAAGTAAAAATTATTACTTACTTATTATGTTGCATATTCTGTATTTCTAAGTGTAATTTTTTGATTGATTATTATTGACAGTTGAATACTTTTCAAATTTAGGTATTCGTACATTTCATAACGTTCAGCATATTAAAAAAATGTGTCTCTATGTATAATGAAAAAAAAAATAGTCTCATTTTGTGGTTAGACCGATTTATTGACGTTTTTATTTGATGGAAAATCACGTGGTAGGATTTAGTTTTCCCTTTTTGTTTATCATCATCATGAAATTAATAAAAGTTATAAAGATATTGTTTTCCCATAAAATATTGTTGTATCCCCAATTGAAAAGCATTTCCCCGGAATATTGATTTTATTATTCCTCTCTGCTATTAAGCTTTAGATTGTTCTCCAAATTAAGAGTTTAAAACTAAATGAGTTATTTCCTTAAGAAGATTACGGGCACATGCGACCCTTTGACGTCAGCGCGAGGTGATCGCTCATAAGCAAAATGGCGTGTTAAAGTTAAGCTAAAATTCTTCACGTAATTTAGAATATTAATTGACGTGAAGTTAATTAAATTCAGCGCCGTATTGCACATTAAAATTGATGAAATATAATTATTTCTCGTCTACGTCTTTTACTTAACTTAGATTTATTATTTGTTCATATATTTCATTGCAAACGTGTTATATTTTTGTTTTGTGTACCAGTCAATTTCAATGCATATGAGAATTAAATTATTTGTCAAAGAATTATTGCGAAGGAATAAAGAATTGGTCACTTAAGAGAATTAATACTTGACGGGCATGGTTTTCTCGAAATAGAAGGGAAAGAACAGTTGCTAACGTAAACAAATGCCACGTTTCAAGAACCAATCAGTATCGAGATACACACACTACGTCACTTATAGGTATCCCATTCTATGATATAATATTACGCTACATTTTAAGACACGCTACATTTTTGAATGAATGCCTAAACATAATTAATTTTTTTAATTTGTTTTATTTTCTTCATGCAAATCACATTAATATGGTATTATAAATTACCATAAAAGAGATTTGTTAATTGATAGAAATGTTAACAATGCTTCACGCTAATGGGATGATGTATGCAATATCGTATTTAATCTATCGAAAATATTAAATAAAGGTTGTCAAATTTTTTAAATTTTAAGTGTTATTTTAAAACATGATTACTGAGCTTTCAGTTCACTAATAATCGATCGATCACATAATCGAATCCTTGCAGTAGTCAATGCTACCACTAAAGTTTACATAAAATGACAATAATTAAATATTTTATAAACAATTTATCCTTTTTTTTATCGACTATTAAACAAAAAGAATTCCAGAAAGCATATAACCTTACTGCAACCTTGTATCGGAACTTTCTTTTTATTGTCATAAAAATATTTGCTCTAAAAACCTTTTTCAAATAAATCAAAAATATTGCAGTTTCAAACCTTTCGTCCTAAAATGATTAAAAATTATTTTTTAAAGCTTTTTTTAAAAATTATTGTCACTTGGGTCCATAATGAATGACGTTTTAGCTGACGTCACACTATCGATAGAATCAAATATTATTGTCCATTGAAATTTCATGACATGCTGGATTTTAGCTGAGCATACAAGACAATGCTAAAAGAAACCTTATAATTACCTAGATTTAAGATTATTTTCACCTTGAGACTAGCTTTATTCCATGATTTTTTCGCACTTGAAGACTCTAAGTCAACCTCGATTTAAGGTTTTTAAATAGAAGGTTGTTTTCATAGGTTCTGGATTAGGGTAATGTGCGTCCCAGGTAGCAAAGTAAGGTCTATTTTCACTCAGCAAAAACCCTTTAATGTAATCCTAAAAAGGTTTGTTATGCGGTTTACGTGTAAACCTTCTAACTTTAAAACGAGATCTGTGACAATCTGCTCTATTATACACACATTACCCTAATCCAAAACCTTGGAAGACAACCTTCAATATAAAAACCTTAAATCGAGGTTGACTTAGGGCTTTCAAGTGTGAAAAACTCTATTAATAAAGCTAGTCTCAGGGTGAAAATAATCTTAAATCTAGGTCACTATAAGGTTCCTTTTAGCAAAGTCTTGTACGCTCATCTGAAATCCGCCTTGTCTTGAAATTTCAATGGAGAATGCAATTTGATCCTATCGCTAGTGTGACGTCAGCTAAAACGTCATTATGGACCTAAGTGACAATACTTCTTGAAAAAAAGCTTTAAAAAAATAATTTTTAATCCTTTTAGGATGAAAGGTTTGAAGCTGCAATATTTTTGATTTATTTGAAAAAAGGTTTTTAGTACAAACATTTTCGTGACAATAAAAAGAAAATTCCGGACACAAGGTTGCCGCAAGGTTACATGCTTTTTGGGCGTAGAATAGAGCAGATTGTCGCAGATCTCGTTTTAAGGTTAGAAGGTTTACACGTAAACCGCATAACAAACCCTTTTAGGTTTACATTAAAGGCTTTTTGCTGAGGGGAAATAAACCTTATTTTGCTATATGGGAATAATGAATGAGAAACAACCACGGATATTGGTGAACGGAGCTTCCCAGTATTTTAACAAAATGTGAATGGTCAACACTTACGATTCAGAAGTGAGGGACAGGTGATGTAACCATTCTGAAATGTTATTGGCGACGATAAGAAATCAGATGGTATTGTGACCCTTATTATTTCTGCATGGATTTTAATTACTTTATCAGCTATCCAATCTTGGCAATATTTGAAATGGTCACGGAAGCATTCTTTAACGTCTAGAAAAGTTCTGAAACAAAAAATACATATTTTAAAATATATAGATAATGTAAGAACTAAAAATAAAATTTTGTATTTTGACGGACTGAACAAATTTAACATCGAGAAAAATAAATAACTTTAGTCCCTTCAGTGGAAAGATGGACTAGATGTAAATAAAAAAAAATACACGTCCCTTGGCGGCGTCAATCACGTGTTTGACTGTATGGCAGTAGCGCTAAATATTTACCTTTATTCGTTAAAGTAGATTCTAACTATTCAAGTTTCATCAGTGATTAAGATAAGTACTTTTTTCTTACATATTTTTTTTTGGGCCGGAATAGCCTGGTCGGTAGGGTGCTGGGTTCATGTCCAAGAGTTTGTGGGTTCGAACCCCGCCAACCGAAGACTCCCCGTGTAGCAAATGGTGACTGATGCTTGTTAAATCTGTCGAGTCGCGAAGTATTCCATGTTCCCATAACAAATCAATACCTGTGGAGATACTGATCGAAGAGTTTCCTTGTCTTTTGGATTGGTTCAAAATTATAAGACTACGTAGTTGAAAATTAGTAGTCGTAAACCCAAACAATTGGGTCGGCTGTTCATCTACGTAAATAAAAGAAAATATTTATGCTTTAATTTTTCTTTATTAGAAATCAGTAGTTTACATTTTTAAAAAAAATATGTTATTATTCATTACATTAAAATTTAGTAATAATACTTTTATTTCACCTGTAATATGTTGCAATATCCTTTAATGGATTATGTTAAACTTTATGCCTGAATTTTACACTATCATTTTATTTTTGTATATCATTGGTTTTATTCGCAAGTATAATAATACCAAGTTAATTAGTTTGCAAAAAAAGTGGCTTATAGCCATTTCAATACAAAAAAATAATAATTCAATGCTTAATTGTATTTAGTCTATTTAAAAATGTAGTTTTATTGTATTCTGAATCCATTATGCATTCATAACAAACAGAATAATTCCCCTGTTATGCATTTTTAGCATAATTCTGTAAAAATAAAAAAACGCAGAAAAAAATCCCCATAAGTGGCAAACCTGATCAAAACTCTGACAATCTATTTGTTTACTTTGACGGCATTTGAGTCTATGTGGCTTGCACGTGTCTTAAGCAGAAAAATAAATTTTTATTTCTTGGCGATATTCTGTTGTCAAAATTAAATTAAATTTGGAGTTGTCTTATTGCTCTTAAATTTTGTCTCTGTGACATATTTAAGGTATTGCGATTTTATCTTTAAAGAATTGAGCAGAGAAAGACGCGAGTTCGTGCTGCAACTTGTTGCGAAGAAATCTGCAAGCAACAGTAGCTTATTTATCGAATTTGCAGGAGGTGCTACTGAGCATCAAGTGATATATCCGTATTGGCACTTGTTCTCGACAACTAAAATTGCCAAGACACTAGAGGTTTTTAAAAATTGCAAAATATGTAGGGCTACTAATTATACCAATCCAGTTGATCTCCTCTTATGCCGCCAAAACATGGTGATCATTTTGGCGACGCTGCCAATACAGCAATGTTACTAAGTGCCAAAGTTGGAAAACATCCCTGTATACAAACATTTTTCAGTAAATATTAGTAAGCTACAAATGCATAAAAGCAGAAGTAACAGTCTTCTGTAAACAAATAAAATTATTATATGAAATTATTTTTTTAGACTTAAAACACACTTACTGTTTCAAATGCTCTTGTTTTGAAATTTCCAGGCCAATTGAATACAGATACATATCGTAAGTGCAATTTTTCATCATTTCCATATCAGTATTTAGAAAGCATTTATCTATTTTTAAAGAATTAAAAGACGGTTTAGCTTCAAATCATATGAATTATAATAATTACAAATCTTCACACTTTATGAGGACGATTTTTTCCATTATAAGTGAGGTACAATTAAAGTGATATATTTTTTTAAAAACTTCTTCAGCACTTAAAAACATTATGAATGTATGAAATTTGTATGAAATCAACTGTATGAAATTTGAAACATCTGCTTTAAAAAATGACGTAAATAACAGGAAGCTGACACTTATTTTCTAGTTTTTTGTTTAAAAAAAAATTAACTTCATATTTTTTTAAGAAACCGGACCGAAAAAAAAAAGATTTCTATGCATATAAGTGAACATATCTCGTTTTTATATCTGTAATTCCAATTTTTTTTCCTTTCAGCATGTTACTTGTATACAGCAATGTCGCCAAAAATTTGTCTTCTGCATTTTAGCATTAAAAATATTTAAAAAAAATTATGTATTAATAATAAATTATTCTACATAATCATTACTTTATGGTTTAGTTGTGTTCGTATTGATAAAGTCCTATGCGCTTATATTTACTTATTCGTTTATATTTACTGAAAAACTGTCTTACAAACAGTTTTTCAAAAGATATTAATTTACGAATGAATAAAATAAAATATGTTTTAAGGAAAAGAAGAGCATAATACGAGTTTATTTATGTTGTAAAAAAAAACAAAACAATTGTAATTCTAATAATGGATAAATTAACCTACATATGAAATGTATGATGTTCCCTTTTAACAAAAGTTCGTATGAAAACAAATTCAGTACGATAAACTATATTTTAAGATTTTATGACTTTAAAATTCCCACATCGATTTTCTTCCACCGAAATAATCAGGAGACGCCAAAGGTGGAAAATTTCTCTTTCATGTAGCCCTCCAATCACGCAGTTCCTTTTTGGGGATAAAAATTAAAATGCACTGTGTGCTCTACTTAAGTTACACCTCAATGGTCCGCATCTAGAGTGTTCCCCATGACTGCCTGAGCAACTGAATTGTCTCAAAAGCCCTATAAAATTACCCTATAGCACTGAATACTTTGTAGCCTTTTAAATCATGACCTATTTTCATAAATATAATTTATCAACTCCAAAAACGCTAAGCGTTTTTTTTATTTAATCATTCAGAATATAAATTTAAACCGGAGGTCTTCTGCAAATGTTCTTGTTGAGGGGTACTCAAACTGGGGGATCGATCGGAGGGGGTTAATCAAAAGAAGTAACTCACCGTACGAATCCTCCACTCTCCTTTCCTGTAAATCCACTGTAAGTGACGTACAGGTTTCTTAGCGGATTCCACACTTCCGTATCGTCTGGGGATCATCGAAAAGATCACCTCACCCTGCAGACGCTCATGTCGGTGGCACATGTACCCTCACCTTACGACGTTTTTTGATTTGATCGTTTAGAATATAAATTTAAGCCGTTGGTCAGTTAAAGGACTAGCAATTATGTTAACTAGTTCTAATAAGTAACAACTGGACTAACTTGTACACAAAACTTTTACCACTAACGCTTCTGATTGAGAAAAAAAATGCATTTCAATTTTAAAGAAAGGTGTATAACAGTCCCATAATAATATATATACATGTATACTTTGATTAAATATACAGATGTATACATGCATAGATTGGTATCATACATGGTATCAATGATACCATACATGGTTTCAATGATACCATGCATGGTATGCACATGGTGTCAATGTATTAAATACATGGTATCAACGTATTAAATAATTTAAAATAAACTTCAATATGTGACAATTTTTGACATGGTGAGCATTCTAATGGTTCGGAATGGAACTGTCACATGATGCTATTGATGATTAATTGACATTTGAGACAATTAGTTTTGGGGGGAAGTATTATTTCTGATTAAAATCTGCCATTATTAAGAAATTTGTAAAAATATAATGATCTTAAGGAAAAACTATTGCTCTTCTCTTTAAATTTGAAAATTTTAATGTTTTTAAATGTGACTTAACATGTTATAGTAATAGCTTTTTCAACTTTAAGTAAAATTCGTGCTATATTCTTATGTGGAAGGGGATACAAAATCATGCTAACTAAACTTTTAATTATAAACTAATAATTTAGAAGCCCCACTTCGTAAATGCTCGGTCAAAATGCTGCATTAAGAAAGTCCCACAGGAAGAAAAATTCTTGTTAAATCCACATGGAAATAATTCTAATATCGCAAGTCAAAAATCTTGGTGTGGAGGGTCAAATTTTTTGATGTAAGAATAAATATTTTTGTAATATTTGTACAAGTTAGTTTTCATATAAAAATCGGTCTTATTTTGAAACTCATAACGAGAGTAAAAACAAAAGAAAAAGATAAAAAAATGGAAGAGGATATAAATAAACGGTTAGGTGCAATTTTCACTGGAAAATAGCTTTTTTACTCTCATCAAATTCTAAAAAACATTACAAAGTTTCTTAACAGACTGTACTGCTGACTAGGAAAAACTAAATACATCAAACAATATTTGGTTTTTAATATTTTTCAATCAGCAGCACCATCTCTCTGGAAAAACTTTTTAACTTGTTTCAAAATTTGATGAAAATAAATATATCTGCTTTTTTGAATAACTTGCAGGTAACCGCACATTCCGGACTTCTTTCGTTTCTTTAAAATTAATTGTTCGAATGATTGGTCATTTAGAAACCCAATATCAAGACTACAAAACAACAAGCGTGCAGCACGGTAACCTTCTATACTAAGCTCCTTTCCGATGTTAAGTGAATTGTTTAATTTCTTTTGCAAGTTGTAAAAGCATCATATACTCTAAAGTGATGTTTTTTTTAGTTTAACGGGATATTCGGTATTCTCTATAATGATTTCTTTTTTTTGTAAAAGGTCATTATCCGGCATATACTTGTCAGGTTTTCCACAGATTGATGCCTTCTTTGAGAAAAAGGGTCATTGTCTGGCATTTTCTACTCTGATACTTAAGAAAAAGGTTTACACTGACAATTCAAAGCGTCAATATGTATTTTCATGCATTTTAATGTTAGCAAAGTATTGTTTTCAATTTCCAAATTTTGAAATCAAATTTGTAATCTGTTGTAAATCTGGTTTCGGGGTAATGTAGATGTGCATTCTTTACCTTTTTCTTCTTCCAAAAGATGTGGGACAATTCTCTCCTGTAGGAAAGGATCTTGAAATCGAAAGGCTAATGCTACACACTTGTTGATTTGTATTATTACAATTTAATATGTGTTAAAATTTTGAGGGTACATAATCTATCTAAAAAAGTTTTATCACTTGTTTCTTTGGACAGTCGGTTTCTCGTAATCTTGTTCATTCTAACATCTTCAAAAAATTTGTTGGAATATTTATATTTTATTTTGTTGATAGTGCTCTTTTTGGGCAGGTGATAGTAGCCAATCTCATCAGATAAAAAGTTCTTTCCTTCCTGTCTTCGTATATCTTCTATAATATCTCCCCTGTCATTTGAAATTAAGTTCGAATATGAACTATTTTCTGTTAGAATGTTTCTGATGTTTTCAAATACTTCATTTGAAATTTTTTCAAGTTCGGAATATCTTTGTATATGGCAATTTGAAGGGCGAGTTTTTCCAATGCAATACGTAGTGACTTTCAGAATTCTGAAAAAAGAAGAAACTAATTTGCATTGGAAAACTTGCAAGGGCTAAAAATATTCAATTGAAGATAGAGTATACTTTAGTCTAGGTATGAATACAGCAAAACAAGCAGTTTTATAAAGAAGAACATTTGTTCTGAAATTCAAAATGATTTTTGCTATCTACGGAAAACGCAAAAGAGTGTGATTCAAACACAAATAGAGGCAGAAAAATAGACATCATATAGTTTCCGTTTGATAAACAAGAACCTTCTTTAGCGTCGAAACACAAAATGATTTGTGCTATCTACGGATAACAAAAAAGAATATGGTAATTAAGTTTTAAGAGACATAAAACTCGTGATGTAAAAATTTCAGAAACTCTTAATTTGAAATTTCATAATAGATTTTACAAATTGTTTGGCTCTTATTTTGAAATCGACCGCAATTTAAAGGAATTTCTGATGACAAACCCTACAAAATTACATAAAAATATGTAATATTGAGAAAGGAAAACATAAAAATATACCAGTAAGGATCATCCTTGTAATCCACTATAATAATTCTAAGTAAATGGTTGTTTAGGTATTGGGTATAATATAGCCTACGTCACGGGTTGTGTTGTTCCTACTAAATTTAACCCAAGAACGGCATTTTCTGCGAGCCTAACTTCAAGCCACAAATAAACAAACGAAGTGTTCGATCGTTTAAATAGCTGCTCGTCAGATTTTATTGCATTATAAAGAAAAGTTATTGAAACTAAATACAACTAAAACAACAACAACTAAAACAAATAACAACAACTACTAATAACAATAACTAACTAAACAACAACTAAATTCCATTCGTTTAGCATTGCGTCATATGTTGTTCCTACTAAATCGAAGTAGTTGTGTTTTTTTCATATTATACCCAATTGTAAGTTCAGTAAGAGCTAAATCATTTCTAAGACGCCCGTTGGAGCTTCGCGCTCCCATGTCATAGATGCGGGGTTCCACTCTCGGACCGGGAGAGGTCGACTCAGTTTTTCCTCCCTTCTGTGTGTCGATAAAATGACTATAGTACGGCTTTGAGAACTTCTTCAGACTAAAAGTCTGGAACTGTCTGCTACTATGGTAACAAACGAGAGCACATTTCTAATAGGGATGAAATGGAGGAAAGAAGGCGTCGGTTTACTCACGACGACCTACGAAAAAATGAAGACAAAACTTTTCACCCCACACCCTTATTCGAAGCGACTTTTCCTCGTAACCATAGAACCCGCCATGAAGCGGTACTGGTGTCTGGAGGAGTTCTTCTGAAAGCCGCACTATACCAAGCATGCTTGGGGACTAAACACCAGGGGCTCCTTGTTTGGTCGGCAATCCACTTGGAAACTCTGCTCCTGAGTCTAAGGTCAAGAAACCAATCAAATCCAATGCTCTTGAGAACTTTTATAATTGTTTCTTTTTCAAGAGTGAATGTTCTCTTTATTTATCGAAATACGTCGCCAAGTCTAGGATTCCAGTAAGACTACGAAACTGTAATCTTTTTATAATAATTATGTGACATATATCGTAAAATACCTCGCGAATTAAATTCTTGGCTGGCGAGTTTAACTATCAAAAGCTCTTATATTGTTAAGCATATTTATAAAATTTGATAACTAAATAAAATGGAACTATATGCAGTCGCGAATGATTACTTAAATCTTATACCGCTATGGTCTTTTCTTAGCTTGTAGCAAAGTATAGTTTAGTTTAAATCAACTCTAGAAGACTCTTTTAAAATAATATTTAATGTATGAAGTTTTTAAAATCGGCACAAATATTACATACCTTCGTAATGAATTTTCTTGAAGTGGTCTGATCGTGCGGAAAATACATATATTTATATCCTTAATCCAAATCCTTATATGATGACTTTCACACCTACTAATAGGGTCTGAAAAAATGTAAGTATATTACATGGAACTAAAAGAGACTGAATAAATAAATAAAATTAATTCAAAATCTGTACAGTATATAGTTGGAACATAAATGAGCTAAATACATGATATAGTAAAAGAGTTATATTTTCTGTTAGGTGTATCATCATACGCTTGGTTTGAATGTAAATATTAGAAACCAATATTATTAGCGGCGAAACAACTTGGGTCTCATTGGACCAAAATTTACCAATCTTGGCTCAATAAGTGCTCAAAGGGGGCCATTATTTTCCAATATTGATCCTATGTAAAATTATCTGATTCATACGATATTTACAGTCACTTTACGAACGATATCGATCCATTAAGACCAATATTAAAAAATCTAGACATCCTAATATTGGTTCCTCTGTGCATAGGACACATATTAAGCCAATTTTGAGCCGCATTGGGTACAATGTGAAATTGTTGTTAGGGCCGTAATATATGATAGTTTTTAACAATTTAAGGCACTGTAATTTATTTTCAATACAAGAAGTTTAGAATACAGTTATAAAGCTTAGACCGTGTACTTGTTAGAACAAAATTCAAATGCCATTTTAGCTCTTTTTTTAACCTTTTGGCGCAAATAGACACCTTTTAATGTATTTTTTTCAGACGCTCTATCTACAACAAAATTGGATTTTGATATTTTATTTTGGTAAAATATATTTTGGTATATAATTATAGAAAACAGTTCAATTGTTGCTTAAATGCTTAAAATAGCTGTTAGATTATCGGAATTTCATTTGTAGTAAAATATAAAATAAAAAAAGAAGTTTGAAAAACAAAAAAATTTTTTTTCATGCGTATTCAAAAATTTATCAATGACTGATTTTGTAAATTAAAGAAATTTCAACGACCAATAACTGTTTCTCTCAAATCTAAATAACATTCCAAATTTTCTTATAATTTCAGAAAAAAATAGCGTGGATTTTTATTTTTATGTCATTCGTTTGATTTGTTTAAGGATTTTGCAAAATAATTCTTTGGAGAATTTAAAATTTGTATCTAGAAATATGCTCAGCAAAATTTGATAAAAAGAAGCATAATCTCATTGACAGGAAAAAGTTTTCTGAGTTAGACGCCAGTTTAGTTTAACTAGCTATTTCATAAAAAATATAAATTTAATTAAAATGTACAGGGCTAAAAAAAGCGATCATATTTAATAGCATTGCATCTAGAGATTGGATTTTTCACTTGTAAATATCTATATTAGTGGGAAGAAATTTTTTTATTAGGAAAAAATCACGTTTTGTTGCTGAATTTCGTAACTTAAAATAGCGTTTGTATGAATTAATTATACTATTTTGGACTCTTGAGTAATTAAGATTGATTCCAAGTACGTGAAAGTCCGAACATTAGACCGAAAGTTAATGAAGGTTTAACTTTTTTTCTACGCACCTGTACCCACTTTTTTAAAAAAATAATGAAGTTAAAAAATGGAACTTACGAACATTGAGAATACTTTTGTGGAAATTTGGAAGATCATCTGGAATATACAACTCCATCGTTGTAACTCCATTCACAGCCATAATCATTGTCTTCAATAAAATTTCAATTGCTTTCTTTGGGCAAGAATTCAATGGCTTCCACAAGCATGTAATCATTTCACTGCAAAGGAGAATACATTGTGATAATAGCTTAAAACGTCTAATTTTATTTTATTAATTGTATTGCGCTTAAATAAGTAGCAATTGAAATATGAAATTGACTTCTGACAGTAACTAATATGTTTAGTTTTCATTACCTCAAATAAAGTCACATGTGATTCAATCATTATTATGATGAACGATAGAAGTAATCATTGGCCATTGATATTTTTCCACAATCTAGTCAACCATTTATTTTTGGTTGTCCTCGCGATTGGCGACAGCTTCCACAAGTGAACAAAACAAAATGGCCGTCACACAGAACTAAATAGAAAATGTTCATTGGGATATATGCACTATAAATAAAAGTTCCGATTTTTTAATTTCACTTAATTTCGATTTGTTTTGTTTTGTATATAATCTATATATAACCTAATATGACCTAACTTCAATGTAAATTAATTTTCATTTTTACGGTTTTGAAACCCCTCAAGTTGTAAATTGGTTAAAAAACGGCATAGTTTTGTATTCATTGTTTCTTAGCCATTCCAATTGTAAACGGTTTCAAACACGTCAAGGTCCCGCGGTGGACTGATCGTTAAGACACGGTTCCCAGCAGATCACCGAAGTCAAGCATCACTGGCTGCGGTTAGTGTGCGGGTGGGTGACCACTTGGATCAGTCTGCGTAGGGACCGAGGGTGTGNACTCCATTCACAGCCGTAATCATTGTCCTCAATAAAATTTCAATTGCTTTCTTTGAGCAAGAATTCAATGGCTTCCACAAACATGTAATCATTTCACTGCAAAGGAGAGTACTTTATGATAATAGCTTAAAATGTCTAATTTTATTTTATTAATTGTATTGCGCTTAAATAAGTAGCAATTATAATATGAAATTGACTTCTGACGGCAACTAAAATGTTTAGTTTTCATTACCTCAAATAAAGCCACATGTGATTCAACCATTATCATAATAAACGAAAGAAGTAATCATTGGCCAGCCCTGATCATTGGCCATTGATATTTTTCCACAATCTAGCCAACCATTTATTCTTGGCGACGTGATTGGCGACTGCTTCCACAAGTGAATAAAACAAAATGGCCGTCGTCACACAAAACTAAATAGAAAATGTTCATTGGAATATATGAACTATAAATAAAAGCTCTGATTTTTTTTAAATTTCATTTAATTTCGATTTGTTTTGTTTTGCTTTGTATTTAACCTATATATAACCTAATATGACCTAACTTCAATGTCCAATTAATTTTTATTTTTATGGTTTTTAAGCCACTCAAGTTGTAAATTGGTTACAAAACAGCATAGTTTTGTATTCATGGTTTTTTTAGCCATTCCAATTGTAAACGGTGTCAAACACGTAAAGATCGAGAAACGTTCCTAACTATAAACTTTATGGTTAATTTCATTTACAGTAATTTTAGAATGAGAATTTATAACAGTGGAGTAAAAAATATTTTTTTAATAAAATGCAATTTCCCAAAATTGATATTTTATTTTTAATAATTTATATTAAGTTCTTCATATTGAGAAAGTTAGTGAGTTCTTCATATTGAAAAGTTAGCGTATTTAAAAGTTATTTAAAGTTATGAGGAATTTTTATATAATTCAACACATAAGTGATTCACCGCTAAAATAGATTGAATTTTCAAATGCTCACATTAAGAAAAATCTAAAAAAACATCTCGCTAAACTTTCTTAAATTTGTTTTTATGTAAACTCGGTTTTGATTAATGAACTTGTATCAGGATTTGGCTGCCAATCGTCTTCTTGCGGTGGACATAGATTTCCTTTAGAAACTAACTTTAAAAGGCAAAAAATAAGTATCTGAAACTGTCGTTAATAAAAGGTACAAAATCAGTTATTACTTATGAACAGAAGTGTTACTAGAATGATTTCGTGTACACATCGTATAGTTGTTGAGTAAATCATAGCAATGTTCAATGCCAGAATAATTCAGAGATTTCAAACAGTTTCTTGCTTGATTATAACGATTCATTCCTAAAATAAACATCAATAGAAATTGTAGGTGTAGAAAATACACATGGAGACCTTATTTTTTATGTAAAACCAGAATGACTTACATACTTAAGGATAAAAAGTGCCGTAACGAAAATGTTCTGATTTGGAGTATGAACTTCTTGAGGAAATCTTTGAAACTCTTGTCACTGTATGTTACTGGTTCAGTGGGTGCGTGTTCTTCTATACAAACAGAAGCACGTTCCAATATCCTGGAAATTTTCAAAAAATTTTAAAAATCAGATATACTTTGATTTAGATGGTTTCAGGCAAATTTCATTGGTTAAAACACAATATTATAAAATTAATATAGTATAATCACTCCAAATAAATAAAATATAGGGTCGTAATAATGATTTAATATCGCATTCGGCGATTTCAAAATCTAATATATATATTTTAAACAAACAAAATAATTGTGCATAATGCTTGTTGTTTCTAAAGACACTTGGACAAGTCAAGCAGACATATTCACACACCATCCTTCCATCCGCAGATCGTAATTTTAACCTAAACCAGAGCACGATGAATCTCCGATACAGTAGCCCCAGGGGAGTTGATTTATTATGCGAACTTGGAGGACTTTGTGACCCCGACATATTTAGCTTGCATCAGTCACCATTGCCTTCGGCCGGTGGGTACCGATCTCTCGACCTCTTGGACATGGGCTCAACGCCTCACTAACTAGAGTATGCAGGCGTAAGTGACAGTTGAAAAATAATTAAGGAAATTAAAAAAATGTGTCGTTTTTTCCGCCCTAAATGCTTGGATATCGTGAGATTAAACGCAACTGGCTAAATTAAATGAAGATCATGTTTTGATAACACCTAAAGCGTCAGGTTTAGAAACATGTTATAGTAAGTTTGGAACTTTAATTTAATCTCGAACCATCAAGATTATGTTCGAAGTATTTATTTATTTATTCATAACCGTCGTTGAGCAGCCGACCCAATTTTGGGTTTACGACTACTAATTTTCAACTCCGTAGCCTTTTAATTTTGAACAAATCCAGATGACAAGGAAACACCTGGATCAGTACCCCCAGAGGTATGATTTGTTATGGGAACATGGAGGACTTTGTGACCCCGACATAATTAACATGCATCAGTCACCATTTACTACAAGGGGGAGTCTTCGCCCGGCGGGGATAGAGCCCACGACCTCTTGGATATGGACCCAATGCCCAAGCAATCCCGGTCTATGGTCGAAGTATGAGAAGATCCGATCATTAAATCAAAAATAACTCAGGGTTATATTTTGGTTGTTGTTGCTTACTATACAATCTCAAACTGCCGTCCAAATTGACTCGTATAATGTTTTGTTAAGTAGACTTCAATTTTCAATAGTTTTTCGCTTAAAAAGTAGAAATATTTTTGATCAATGTATTCATTCTTAAAGAAAATTATAAGCCATAGCTTAAAAAAACTTACTCAATTGAAATAGCTTTGGCATTGGAAGCATCCAGACTATTCAAAGTCATCAATTTTCCTCTGTGGCAATTTTTTATAGAATCCAGAATGTTGTCTAATTGATTGCTGTTTGTTTCATGACTTTCTAAAAATGTATTTGGTATTAATTAGACATACAGGGTGTTCGTAGACACTACCCTTACTACATATTTTTAGAATCCTTGGCAAACACAAGGACAATGTTTATACAAATGAGGGTTAAATATAAATATTTAAGAAAGGAAATAATATTAAAATTAATTTTTAGGGAATCATTTGTAAAGAAGTCGGTGCTGAAAATCTCAAAACCTTCTGCATGTCAGACAAAACCGAAATAATATTAAAGGCAATTAATAAAAACATAAAAATCAGATTCATCTAGAAATGAAACTGATTTCCATGGTTTTCATCTCATCCTTCCTAGTAAGGGATTCGATAGATTTTTTATTTTCCCCTTGTTTAAATTCTTATTGGTTACCTTTAATGTGTATAGTTCGTATATATAATCTATTCTCTTTTATGCTCATTTCTGTAACTTTCAATTCATTTCTGATTCAGAAGTTGTAAACTGTTTTTCTTCTCTAAATAGCCATCTTATAAAAATTTGAAGAAAATAATTAAAATTAAGAGAGAAAAGAGAAATTCAATAAACGTAAGAAAACTATCGCTATAAACAAACTTTAAATTGCCAGAAGCGAAAAGTATGATGGAGAACACGGAAAATCACCGGTGCCTTTTAAACTTGCTGAATATCCAAATCCGTTACCGAACAGCCCACTTCGGTGACGAGCTCGTCATCAGTGATGACCCCCAATCGTCACCGAGTCAGTAATGGTGACCCGAATTATCTCGTTTATGGTCTCCCTGTACTCTTTTAAATAGATTCTAAAAATAAATTTTAAGGGTGGTCCTCACGTGGCATCCTGTTTATGAATTCAAAATATTTTAATGTCTAAAACCAATGTTAATACGAACCTTTGCTATTTTTTCCCCTTGGAATCGTGGAGGACTTAGCTTGACGTTTCTGACCTATTGAACAAAATTAAAAAATTAAATTAATAAAGCTTAAAATAAAAACAAAATATAAAACCCTTAAAAATAGAAGTTCAATACAATTTAAAAGTACAAAGTTTAAAATTAGCATGCTAGATAAAAAGAAAATTTGAATCGACCTTGAATTTTTAGAGTAAACAACAGGGCTTTGAATTGTAAGTTACAATTTTAAAGTTACAATTTTAAAGTTCGAGCTAATAAATTTACTATTTTACTCTGCCGAACCATTCCTCAGACACAAGGGTTTCACAAGTCTATAGAATCTATACACGGTGTTCCATAAAAGTCATTACTAGGATAAATTTGTTTCAATTTTTTCAAACATGAAGTCGAAAAACAATTAATTGAACAAGAAACATGAAATCGAAAAACGTATTGGAGATCACGAACTTATATTCAAGTGCAGAAAATAGAAAAACGCCTTCGAAAACCAACGAATCACTATGGAGAAAGGCGGATATTAAGAAATTCAAAACCTACTAACAAAACATGGAAACACAGTATTTTGATAGGTGAACTCTAAAAAGACTATTTATTCCGTAATCAAGCAGGTTTCGGTGATTTTTATCCCGTTATTACACATTGATAGCGTTTTTCCTTGGTCTCTGCTTTGAGGCCCAAAATGTTTATTACCCATGCAAAAATGAGTGTTGTTATGGATTCGATGGCGTGCACAACTTATTTGGACGTCATCACACTTTTCAACTGTGTTCAAGAGTAATAGTAAACAGTGCACATGCGTCGTCATTGAATGCGTTGCTATGGCGATAGCTGCTGTTTGATAATCTTTATAGAATTCTCTTTTTCACTTTTAATTTTGTTATGCATTAAGTTGGTGAGTTTATAGCAAATGGGTAATTTTTTTAAATTTGAATTTACGGATTTAGCTATAATATATTGTTGGTTACTTATTTTATTTAAAATCCATAAAATATTCTTTTTTATGTTATAATAATGCAACAAAGTTTGGCGAGTTGCTTGGCGGCTATCTCAAAACTAAACTTTTCACCAATAGGAATTTTTACATATATAAAAATAGAAATTTATTTATTTTTACATAGTTTTTGACAAAGTCTCAAAAAAGGTATATTAAAAGCAATGATCAAAGAGCATCCTCCATTTAATGCAAAATTGAAAAGATTGTAAACGGGCAATTTTTTCACTTCATATTTAATAAATGTTCCTTGATTCTCTTTATTTATCTGCATTATTTTGTTTTTAACTAACATAGCAACACTACTTCCTTTAAAATTACATTTCTCAGTATGAATTTTGTGTTTTTTTGGGCACAAACAATTTCTTTTTAGATATTACCACTGGTTATCCGAAGGTATGTATTTGGAAAATATTATTGTTTTTTTATAAGAAAGCATGAAGATTTGTCCGAATTAAAAAAAATTATGTTATTTAATTATTTTATGAAAAAATGCTGGGAAATATATTGAATAAATAAGTATATAAACAATTTCTTAGGTTTTAACTACAAGAAACAATTAAATTGGAATGGTTGAAATGAAAATTGTTTTATTTGAAAAATAAATAAGATACTTACGTAAGCCAAAATCATCAGTGTTATTACATGAATAATTATCTGAAAAAAATATACGGTGAAATGCATGATTAAAGTATAATAAATTTTGGCATATTTATAAGGTAAATTAAATAAACTTTTTATCGGTTTATAAGTCTTTTTCTGTAAGTTTAGTATAGAATTAAATTGATTGAGTTCAGCCTCAAAAGAGCTAGTAGCGATTACACAGCGCCGAACTCTAGGCTCACACTTGGGATGAACGGTGCTAGAATTATGAGTGACATAGAAACAAAAGGGGCAAAAAAATGCTAAAGGTTGGGGTTTTTGGAAACTTTTTAAATTAAGGAGAAAGAAAAACCCAAGAAGGCTGATTTATACTTTGAATTTTATACATTTTTAGTATAGTACTGCTTAATGTGTGCAGTATATGGACGCCAATGCGTTCATTATTCATATTTCCTTAAGAGTTTTTTTTCAATAATTGTAATTTTTAATATTCTTTTATATGTTAGTAATCGTATTTTCAATATTTTGAGAAATATCTTTCCAGCCCTCTCTTCCCCCTACAAAATATTCATAATAGTTAGTTTTTACGCGGGATCCAAAATGGGTTAAAGTCACAAAATGTAATTTTGTTACTTTAGTCTTCCTTATTAGTTGCAATGAGTAATGGTATTTCACAAATTACAATAATAGAGCTGTTGTGGCTCTGGGAAGAGAGCGTTCGCCTCCCAATGGGGTAAACTGGGTTCGAATCCCAGCGATGGTCGATAAGAATTTCGAATCCAGCTTTCACGACCACAGTGTTGACTTAAAATATCCTCAGTGGTAAATGTAGTGTTAGATCATGGGTTAAACTTCTCTTGCTGCCAGACTGAAAGTGGGAGATATTCGTGGTTTTCCTCTCCATGTAACGCAAATTCGTGTTATTTCCTTCAAAAAGTCCTCCACGAAGGCAAATTTTCCCCAATAATTGATCCAATCATAACCTCCAATTTTTACCCAAGTTCGCATTAGAGAATTACTCTGTATGTTTAGAAAATATGAATATACTTACAGTAAATCTCTTTGGTGAAGTTTATCACACTGCTAGGTATACCTTTACCAGTCTCTGTAATTGCCCGAATTCGAATAGAGCAAAGTCCACAATTTTTAATTCTTATCATTGTGTTCGCTGCCTTAGTTTTTCCAATAGGGTTCCATTTCAAATCAGAATCTTTATTCGTTTCCACTACATAATGTGTCACGTTGAGTCCTTCACTATCTTCCGGAGGGTTCCAATTCAGGAAAACGTATTCTGGACAGCCTGATGAGTTTTTCAATTTTGCTTTAACTATTTCTAGATTTCGTGGTGGTCCAGGAAAATCTAGGAGTAAGAAAAACTATATTCATCCTCTTATATCACATGTTTTTTTTTCTTTCTTTTTTTGCTGTGTAAAATTCTTTACAATTATTTAAAAGTAGAATATAATTGTAAGAAAGTAATTAAAAAGAAACCCATTTACCATTTCTTAAGTTGCACGTAGATAAAAATACAAATTTCAGAAGTTTATATAGTTGAACTTTAAATTAGAGAAATGCTGTTATTATTTTAAAATTTATTTCAGACATTTCAATCGATTCAATTTTTGAGGAACCGGAATGTTAAGCTAAACTCAAACAAATTACGTTAACAAATTAAGTTAAACAAATTAAGTTAAACTAGAGGGCTGCGCCCCCTGCTCGCTAACGCTCGACAACCCCCTAAAATTGCTACGCAATCTTATATGGTTTGCTTCGCAAACCAAGCTCGCTTGGCTCAGTGCATTGCAAATGCACAAAATTCTAAGAATTCAAAACAATCATTCAAATCCATATAACAACATTTTTTTTAAAAAAAAATTACATCTTTTTAGTAAATGCTACGTCATTAAAATAAATTTGATTTCAAATAAATGACATGTAATTCGGTAAACCTATTAGAAATGTGCTATAGTATAAAATCTTAAAGCGTAACAGCACGACTGAGACTCATTTTTCAACGAATAACTAATAACAATAATAAAACATATAAATCCGTGATATGAATAAAAAATTGTCAAATAAATTCGTAATTTATAAATTCGTGAAAAAAAGCGCTTTTGACAAAATACTAAAAATAGAGATCTATCGACAATGACTACTCACTTCTGCCTAGCTTAAAGTTATTTCAGTTTCCGTTTTTAAAAACGCTATATGTTGAGTCACCTCATCTAGATTTGGCATGTGACATTTTTAGCGGCAATTATTGGTCGATTTTCTAGCGTTGCCATTCGGGGAGTTGTAATGAGGCTTTTTTTTGTCGCCGAGTAAGAGAAATATATATATAGATTCAGCAAAGTTACGTTAAATTGAAACAAATAAATGTTAAGTAGTTTTTTATCTAAAAGATAAAAAATTTCTTAACATTTATTAAATTAATGCCGTAAGTAAAAACCTATGGGATTTAATACCGGAAAATAATGCGTTTTTAAGCTTAATTGAAACAAATTGTAAGAATTTTTTATTGTAATCTGTGATTTAATAGCCATCTATAACAGCAGCTTTCGCCCATCTAGTTTGCAAATTTTTAATGCCGGGTGGACAAAAATCAATTAAGCAAAATATCTGAATATGATATTTGAAATACCATCCAAATTTTAAAATTTTTTGCCCCCTCAGAATATGTAGTAACGGCTTGGAATAAATGGAACTATAATTGCTCTTCCTCTCACCATACCCTATTTATCTTTCCAAGGGTTTGATTTTCTTAATCTAGGAGAGTTGAAAAGATCAATATAACCGAATTTGAATTTAGAAAATCACTTTCGGTATTTAAGAAACGTCATATGCGCTAGGATGAATATCGCGTATGTTTTTGGTAGTAATCGTTGCTCTATTACATTTATGAAACTAAAGCATACAGTTTCGCATACACTGCACAAAAAAATTTATGAAACACTCTGAACAACTTTTTATCTAATGATCGGATTTTCACTTAGTAAAACTAAATCTTAATTATTCAAGATGGCGACTTCAAATATTAGCGCAGACGACAAATTAACGGAGATGGAATTTTAAATTACGTAAAACAAAAATGTACTTTCTCTGATTAAACATACCGTCTTTTTTGACGGATTTGAATCTTTCACGAATTTGAATCTTTGGCGGAATTGAATCCTTTGTCCCAAACGTTTGATCAGGAGAGCGATCTGAAGTTTGGACCCCATAATGTTACTTTTCGCCACATCTCGGGAACTTTTTAAGCGAATTGAAAAATTTTGGAACTAAATTATAAAATTTGTTTAGCTGAAGAAAATTCCATTAAAAAAACTTTTAGTAAATATTTCCTATTTTTTATTATTTTATTTGGTAATAGTCGAAAAAATTTTGAATTGTAAGGTATGCAATTCCATACATCATTTTAAAGAATGTAATTTTACATGGCAAAATACAAAATTTGAACAAAATCGAATCAGTTAGTCGCATATTTAAATTTCATTTATAATTCGTTCAAATAAAAAAGTAGTTTTTAAAAAAAAATTTCGATTCTTGACCGATTTTAAAATTCTATATCATTAAGATTGAGACCTATAACGTGAAGATCCGAATATTTAATCAAAATTATTTAGAATAGAACATTTTTTTCTTCTTGCTCACTGAACTTCTGCAGTTTGACTCTCCATTAGTCATAAGTCACAAATGATTTGATGGCATGATTTTGATGTGCACAACGAGCTGATAAATGGCAAATGAATATCTAAATATACAGAAACGATGTTACTTTCAAGTTCCTCTAACGTATTTTTACGAACAAAAATTATTGTCACATATTTTGGAGTTCCGTCTATACAATTCCGACAACACTACAAAATACCAGGAGTCAAAACTTTAAAAGAGATAAAATGAGAGTAATAATTAAATGTTAAATAAAAAATTTAGTTCCAAGAAGTTTATAATATTCTTAGCGTATATGATTTAGTAAAAATGCTATTGAGTTAAGAAAAATGTTTATCATGTAAACGATTATCCCACCTTAATATTAGTTTTTTGGTTTACCATTAATGCAGGATAATAATATTGAAGAAAAAATAATATAGTCAATGATAGGACAAAAAGAGTTAAGTTACAAGGAGTTAATTGTAAGATGTTGTTGTTGTCGTATCTATGCTAGTGCAAAGATTAGAGTCCTCCAAAAGTCTTGATAACAAAATTTGCAAGTTCTGGAGCCCGATGGTCATGGAGAATTTTGATGGGAGGTGCTCCAGGTTGAAAGAAGGAGCCGATAATGGCCTGGCAGCCAAAAACATAGTAAAATTGTAAGATATTATGTGCTTATGCGCATCGTATTTTTTTTTTTTGTAAAATAATTTACTTATTATATGTCAGTTGGTAGATGGCAACAAGTAGAGTTTTGTGGTTGCCATGGTGATAGTTTTAGAATGTAAATAGTTTTTGAGTGAATGTGTAAGATTTTTCTTTGGAATGGCGATGCTGTCATTTTGTTGTTGAATTAATAAATCTTCCCTTTTATTAAACGCAATAGTAGAGTCTCCTTAATTATTTTATTCGAAATCCTTTGAGTTTTATTTGAGGTTATTTTTAATTTTGAATTTGACATAATTCAGGTTTTGGCTTCCTAATATAAATTGAAAGAAAAATACTATATGAATCAAAATTTAATTTCGAAAACGTATGAATGCCTTAAATGTGGAGAGTAAAGGTAAGTTATTTTTTATTTCCTTAAATAATATTTTAATAAATTTGCAGTAATTTAAATAGTTTAAATTGTTTTTTTTTATTAATACTCAAAAAGTAACGTCGATCCCAGTAATAATCACCAACTTGGCTAGGTTTCAAAAAGTCGCCAAGAGGTGTGCTATTCAAGGATTTTACTGTAAATATGAATTCGTGGCACACATAACTGAGAAAACATAAAATCGATTCTCATGAGCATATTTTGAATTGTTATAAGTCATCTTCGACAGGCAACTGGTACTGGCAAATCTTATCTGTCAATTTGGTTTGTTAAGTAAATAGTTAATATCATTTGATAAGTTATTTAAAATGAAAATTTACTAAACTATAGGAAAATGCGAAATGCAAAATATTGGATATGCATGACGCGATAAAGATGTTCAAGCCAGAGGTTATATCACTGTTTGGAATAAATCAATCAATTGTCATTTGCACCATTTCTTTTGAACGATTCATATTCACATCCCAAAAGAAACGTACTCAATTGATTGCTACCTGTAACTATGATTGATCATTGATAAATTACCAGGCGAGGGAAGTGACGTCAGCTTAGACATCTCTATAACGAAACGTATAAAGATAAGAAATTCTGATAAAAATTAGTTCAATTATGTCATAAGAATGATTAGGTTTAATAGTTCATTCTGAGATTATTTGGCACGTTTAGTTTATTTTGTTGAATTTTTTTAAAACTAACAATTGTGAAATTTATACTACTATTTTTACACTAGTTTGAATATTACAAACGTCAACTAAGGACCCGCAATGGCTCAGGGGATAGAGCGTTCACCTTCCAATGAGGTGAACCGGGTTCGATCCCGGCGATAGCTGGTAGATACGAATTCCGCATCCGGATGCACCGACCACAGTGCTGACGTGAAATATCCTCAGTGGTAGACGGATCATGGGTTAGAGTCCCCTTGCCGTAAGGTTAATCGTGGGAGGTACTCGTGATCTTCCTCTCCTTGCAACGCAAATGCGAGTTAGTTCCATCAGAGAATCCTCCACGAAGGCAAATTTCTCCTAATACTTGATCCAGGAGTTTCCTTATCTTCTAGATTGAGTTTAAAATTACAAGGCTACGGAGTTTAACATTAGTAGTCATAAACCCAAATATTTGGGTCTGCTGTTCAACGACGGTTATGAAATAATTTAAAATATAAAAAACGTCAACTAAGGGGCCGTGATAGCCAGGTTGGTAGGGCACTGGGCCATGTCCAAGAGCTAGTGGTTTCGATCCCACCGGCCGAAGACTGACCCCGTGAATGACTGATGTCCATTATATCTGTCGGGTTACAAAGTCCTCCATCTTCCCATAACAAATCATGCCTCTTGGGGTACTGATCCAGGAGTTTCCGTGTCTTCTGGATTGGGTGCAAAATTACAAGGCTAAGAGTTGAACATTAGTAGTCGGTGGGTCGGCTGTTCAACGACGGTTGTAAAATAAAATGAAAAAGACTTCAACTAAACTCACCTTTTAAATCTGCATCTCTAATGATTTTACTTGGTGGACCTAGCCCGTACTTGTTCACTGCCAATATTCTTATTTCACATGGGCATGGTCTTCTATATCTAGCTCGATTACGGGTAACATTTTTCATATGTATTTCCCATGGTCCACCATCAGTCCTTTTTTCAACGATATAGTAATCAACTTGATTATTTTTGTCAGCTTTGGGGAGTCCCCATTTGAAGTATGCAAAGTTATGATTTATTTTGTAGTACATCAAATGTCGAGGGTTGCCAGGACGAAATAAATAGTTAGTCTCCCCCGGGATACCTTTCGGAATGTGATTCGGTTTCGGTTTAGACAAAATAAAAGATTTTTCCAGAATTTCTTTAGAAATTGTCTTAAGAGTTTTTGAAACTTTAACTTCAGGCGAAGTTGTTGATGTTTTCAGAGTCTTAAAATGACTTGGTTTAGATAAAGTGGCAGATGCTTTTAGAATTTCAGAAGAGGATGAATAAGTAGCTGTTTCTAGAGGATAGATTGACTCATCGCAATGCGCGAGTCTTTTTTGAAAAACATCTGCAAAATGAGAAAGAAAAAAAACCTCTTATTTCCTTCGATTACAGATTGAAACTGTTTTTAAAAACTATGTATTAATATATCATATGAGTATTTTTAAAAGCTGTATCTAGCTATGCATAAAAATCTAATGATAACGTCGCAGTGTCCAAGTGTTATCAGTGCGTTTTTATTGACCAGAAAAATCATACAGTAGGATCCAGTTTTTCCACATCAATTTCCATATACTTTTGGTTGTAATTAGCACAAAATAACAAAACTTATAAAGATATTGTTTTCCTATGAAATATTTCTGTATCCCTAATTCAAGGATATATTCATTTAGTTTTTCAATCTATTCCGCTTTTAAATTTTTGCATTTGAGTGTTTTCTAAATTAAGAGTTATTTCTTTATTGCAACGCAATTCTATGATACTTTATTACGCTTCATTTTAAAATAAACTGTAGCGTAACTACCACTACAATTATCCAATTCCCATTCACTAGTTTATAAGACATGTTAAATTTATTCTCTCATGAGGCTCGAAGCTCGTTGGGCTACCGAAGCGGGGGTTCGATCCTCTCTGCAGAGGATCAAAATTGTGATGGCATGTCTTCGGATCATCCTCAGGGATGTTTCCCAGACCTTCGTCAATAGCCCATTGTGCAGCATCAAGTGCGACGTAAATGAAGTACAACAACTACTCTCACGAGGCACGCTTTGATGGAAAAAGGTTGACAGTGTTGGTAGCTCATCCCAAAAAAGGTGACTTTAGTACGTGATATAAATACTCCTACTTCGACAGAAACGCCCACATTGATGTGAGCACGCCTAGTTTAATAAAAGGATCAGCGTGAATAGTTCACTTGTTATTTGTAACTACGTCATTGTCTTCCTTACCCTGTTGCTACTCTGTCTCGATGACACACAACGGGAATCTGCACATAATCAACTGCTAATTGTAACACTGGAGCAATCACACCCGCATCCGTGATCTTAATACAGCTCTCACAACCAACACTCAATATCTCGGTGATCTTAATATATTCCCCACGGTAAATCACAAAATAACAATGAATCAACTAGTAGTATCGGTTTACCAAATTCTTCACTGATAAAATTCTGGTGGGGAAATAATGTAGCGTAACAATCACTCCAATTATTCAATTTCCAATCGCTAGTTTATAATGCATGTTAAATCAATTATATCAAGAGATACCGTTTGACGATTGAGAATGTCCATAAGCCTACGCAACTTATCTTGAATCAGTGTCTAAACTTATCAAACCGTTTTATAATTATTATTTTATGGTGTAAGTTACATTAATACGCTAAAATAAATTACCGTTATAGTGATTCATTAAAGTATTTAGAAGTTAACTATGAGCTTCTTGCGCCATGCAATGCACACACAAATTGTATTTTACCTGTTTGGTAAACGAAAATATTAACTTACGGTTGATGTGTAATAAAAATAAAATTTAAAAAAAAACGTGCAAATTTTGTTAACTACAGTAAAATGATTAAAATAGAATCGATACTAATAGTAGGTCTTTTTGGCTTGTCTAATTTTATTTTATTTTATAATCATAGTTGAACAGCAGATCCAATTCTGAGTTTGCGATTTTCAATGTTCAATTCCATAGCCTTGAAATTTTGAACCTAATACAGAAGACAAGGGAACTTTTGGATCAAGCATAGGGAGTAAATAGAATTGGTGGAGGACTTTTTGGTAGAATTACATTGCATTTGCGCTACATAGAGAGGAAAATCACGAAAACCTCCCATGGTTAGCTCGATTGCAAGGAGATTCTAACCCATGCTCCATACCCATGGATGTACCACTGAAATTATTTTACGTCAGAACAGAAGTCGGGGTAAGACAGGAGCAAAATTCGTATCAACTATCTATCGATGGGATTCGAGCCTAGGCAACACCTCCTAGAAGATTGAAGACCTCAGCACGGATCAATTTAGTAGTCCGATGGGACGAAGTTAACTGCGCAGTAGATGAAAAATACGAAAGATGTCATTACGTTTGGACTACTAAAGGATATTTATGGTGACCCGTGCTGAGGCCTGCTCTTTTCTAGGAGGTGCTGGCCTAGGTCACCTAATTGGGAGACGACCGCTCCTGAGCCATCACGACTCGAGCCTTGTTTAATGGTCGAATATCTTCTTTCTGGGTAAAATATTGAAGAATGAAATCAAAAAAAATTATAAATAAAATTTAGAATTAATAAAATTTAAAATTTAGAAAACTAACGTTTCTAAAGTACAGATTTCGATGCAGGAGATAAAATTGAAGCAATGCAAACACTTCTTAAACCAGAACATGAAATTTCATTTCTATAAGGTGCTAGCGAGGCTGAAATTCTGTACACCAGTATTTCATTAAAAATAAGAACAATTTTAAAAATGTTAACAGATGTAGTATAAATAACTTTATGGCAACAATAACTATAAAAATGCGGAAAATGAAAATTCGAAACATGCTTACTTCAAAGTAATCATAACTTAAGGCAAGGATGCC
Organism: Parasteatoda tepidariorum; assembly: GCF_043381705.1. Classification (NCBI taxonomy): domain Eukaryota; kingdom Metazoa; phylum Arthropoda; class Arachnida; order Araneae; family Theridiidae; genus Parasteatoda; species Parasteatoda tepidariorum. The sequence goes on from NC_092212.1 coordinate 75,179,974, forward strand.
ATAAGGTTTCAATGGTTCCAACATTTCCCACATGTCATTAAAATAAGAAAAGTAGAAGAAATGTTCTCGTACTTGTAATCCTAACAATCCATGTTTGTATTTGGCTAAAATAACATTTGTTAAATGCAGCCCTAGAATCGGAATGTGCTCCTCACTGAACCGGTTACAGAATAGAACTAGTCACTCCAGAGTCAAGCTTTGTCACTAACAAGCCCGAATTTTTGGTCGCCAATGGTGAGAAGAAATGGCGAGAAGAAATTTCGCGCCCTGACTTATCCTTTGACACAGAATTCTTATTAAATCTATTTTTCACATTTATTTCCTTATTTTGTATTAATTTTAACAATTCATTATTATTGTCATTTTTTAATACATTTTTTCATTATTTTGTAATGATTTATGACTAAATAAATTAAAAATATTATATTTGGCATTTTAATAGCTTATGGTTCTGAAATATAGCATGGTTATGAATTACAGCCTTTTTCTTCGTTAAAGATAAAATCTTCCAAAGAATAATTCTTCAAAATTCACCAATTTGCAGTTATTTCGAAGACAAACAATTATTCATCACAGAAATTTCTTTAATTTAAGAAATCGTTATTGATAAATTTTGAATATGAATAATTTTTTATTTTTTGGATATAATACTTTAGTACAAAGATGAGTCCGATAATCAAACATACTTGTTTTAGTAATTATTACTGTCTAATTAGATACAAAAATACCAAAAAAATTTTTTGTAATTAGAGTGTCAGAAACAAAAATCCTTAAAGGAAACACAAGTGCCCCACCTGCGTCAATGGGTTATATACTACTTCTTTTACTGCACATTGAGATCAATTTTCGATTAAATATTTGATTCAAGTGTAAGCCTGCAATCTGAAACTTTCCAATAAGATTGAAGGTAATGTCATCTACAATCAACAATATTGATGATGAACTCGCCAAATAAAAGATTAATGATCGATGATATTGCTATGCAACTATTTTCAGGCAATTTCAAAAGACTACAAAGAATTCTTGAAATTGCAATGAAATTTGTCACATCCAACGAAATATCAAAGTCTTTCTCTAAAATTTTTTGTTTTCAGAAATGAATATTTCGAGATAGGCCTTTAGAATCTGTCTTTTCTTTATAACCATCCATTTATAAATTTAGATTTATACATTATCTCCACTTTAAAGAAATATTAAAAATAACAAAATCAGAGTTTTCAAACCATTTTTCGTGGCTTAAATTCTCTACGCTGGTTTCCAGACAAAAACTTTGAAAAAGAAATAAAAGTGAATTTAAAACTATTGTCATCAGATAGACATGAAATGTATGAAGAATATAGTTAGGGAACTAGAATAATTGTTACTTTTTCAAAGGGTCTATAATTCTTTTCATTTCAAAAGTTGGTTAATAAAAGATTTACTCTCTGCCATTTTTATCATAGTTTATAGATCAATGTTTTTTTTTTTATCAAAGATGGGAGTATCTGAGATAATGTCATTTTTTCATAAATATGTTAATTTGTTTCCGATTTTATATTTTGTAACTATATATGTATATATAGTTACAAAATGTAATTTTTTTGTAACTATATATATATATATATATATATATACAGTCAAACCCCGCTATAGTGAACACGGTGTATAGTGAACTCCCGGATATAGTGAACAAAATGTTTGGTCCCGTGCCTTGCTATACACGCATAATGTTATTTTTTGTGGATATAGTGAACCAAAAAAGTGAGGAAGTTGGATATAATGAACTTTTTTCTGTCTTCGACTGATTTTTTTTTGTAATAATTTTGAAATTTCTTCTTCAAAATAAATACATATACCGATTTTTAAAACCATCTATAGAGGGGAATATAGTGATAAGCATTTTTTCTTGTTTACTACTTTTATCTCACTTTCCTATCCCTAAACAAACCAAGCAGATGTTTCCAAGCCATGCAGATTTCTGTCAGATGGAATGAGTAATTATTCCTTATTCGTCAAAGGGTTGGAAACTAATATGTGTTGATAAGGCCCTCATTCAACTCCTTTTTGCTCTCAGTTCAGAGAAGCCGCAATTTTCCAGTATCTGGACAAATGTCGATGAATTTGCTAAGTGATTTTATGAGACTACGTTTATGTGCTCGAATGGCAAGTTAGACATGTTTAAAAAACGGAATAACAGAAATTCAGGAAAAATTGTCTGAGAGTTGGGAAGTGTTTCCATATCTGATGTTGAGGATTGCTCATCAGCTAGAGATTACTAATTTTTTTTTGTACGCAAGACGAAGAGTAATGAAAAATAATACATTTTTTGCTACTACATGATATTTTTCAGTCATTTATTTAAATAATGTGCAATAAAAGAGAGGAGTTTGGGAACCATTAGTTAAATTGTCTGCGGAACGGATATAGTGAACACCCGGTTACAGTGAACCGAAATTTCGGTCCCTTGATGGTTCACTATAGCGGGGTTTGACTGTATATATATTATGAGATACGCTCAAAATGAGAGTATGTGATCATACATATGTATGAGGAATGTAATGAAATTTTTGTAAGAAAAAAAAAAGACTTACGATTATTTGGAATCTTTGGATGACTGCTTTCAAGAAGTTGAAATAAAGACTTTTCAGTATCTTCATCAGCCTTAAATGTTGATGTATAATTGGAAATATTTTGAGACTTGGGATTATTTATTCCATAAAGTCTTGTAGAAGTAATGTAATTTGAAAGATTTTCAAAAGTGTTTGGCCTATTACTTTCATGAAGTTGAACTGAAACATTTTCATTATTCTCATGCGTCTGTAAATGGGAATTATAGTTGGAATCTAATACCATGTAATCTTCTAAATATTCGTAACCATTATTTGTAGACTTTGAAGGAATATTTGAGGTCGTCGAATCGTTACCTTTGCCAAGTGGAATTGAAATATCTTCGCCATCTTCATAAATATTCAAATATGAATTATTTTGCAAAACCAAATCTTTTTCTAAATATCTGCGGTTAACAATCTTTTCATTGCTGCCATAGATAGCTCCAGGTACTGCCTTATTCGTTGCATCGCCTATGACAGTTTTCCTTCGATAGTTCGTATTTTGATTGGGTATAGCTTTTTTCTTACTCTTGCTAAGCTGATGAGATCTAGTTTCACCAGAATGATCTCCGCTTTTATCTAAACGATCTTCAAGAGCGTCCTCGATTTTTTTAAGTGCTTTTCCGGATAAAGCTTTGCCTCCTGAAAAAAAAATTTATTTTAGAGGATGTGATAAACTTAAATTACTATCAACTAATCACGAGATATCTCATTTTCACTTTCATTGAGGTAGTCTCATCAATTAGTTTTCGAGATTAGTTCAGTGTCCCGGGATTGTCAGATTTTAGCTGTTCGCTAGGCTGTTCTTTGAAGGCAATATTATAATTAAAAAAGCGTGACGTATATTTGAAAATTTTTCATGAAAAATAGATTATGTTTTTGTAAATATTTAGCCAGCCTTTGTGCTTTGTGCTAATTGTGCCTTTTGTGCTAATTGTAAAAAAGAATTAAAAGTGAAAAAAGCCATAGCATTTACGGTTTAATTAATTAATGTTGGAAAAATTAAGCATGGTTTGGGCAAATACAAATGAGAATACTAAAAATAATTCATTTATTTTTACAATTTTCATTTAAGTGAACAAATCTCGGCAAATTTTGAAAAAAATACTAAACATAAATCAAAAAGAAAGAACAGTTAATGCCCATTTTTTCAAAAATGACGGTTGGACCATCATTTGTCACATTTTGAGGATTACTTAGTTTTTGAAAAATCAACAAAGAGGGAAATCGGTTGACCCCGAGAGACATTAACAAGTGTAGATGGGCTGGCTGGCTGGCTGTTCTGAAGAAAAAACATCGCTGTTTGCCTTGAAATTTATAGTTTATTAGAATTAGCTTTCATGGATAAAATCCTTTCTATCCCCTTCATATTCCATTAGTTTTAATTTTTAATTATTTTTTTAAATATTAATGATGTTTTTCGAAGGTTTTTTTTTTCAAGGAAAATTAAAAAACAGCCACAGTTTAAATGCCTACATTTGAGAAAAAGTTATTATTTAAAGCTATATCATACCGTAAAAAATTATTTGGCATTTGCAACGGACATATTAATTTAATACTTTAAAAGTTTTTAAACTTATTTAAAGAATTTGCCAGTTTTTTCAATTGGATGAAAATTGTCGAGCTCAATAAGCAATTCTCAATTTTCGCAAACTTTTTATAATGCTGTATTGGACTAGCTTTTTAAATAATAATTAAACTTTGCAAACACAAGCGTGTTTTATTGTCACAAAACTGTGGAGTTTGTTATAAACTTGATTGGAAGAAAAGTTATTAAGCCTAACCACGTGATTCAAATCAGATTAAAGTCGCTACCTATAAGCGACGCCAAACGTGTGTGTCGAACCTGATTGGCTACTGAAGATGAAAAAGAAAACAAAAAACAGATTTACGGATTACTCTGAAAAACTTTTGATCTAAAGACTTTTCCCTAAAAAACTTTTGATGTTACAGGATGCAGTTTTAATGGTTTGAGGAGGAAGTATGCTAATTAATTAGTGCAGATGATATTTAAACTTACGAAATCGGACAAAAAAACGTATTTTCTCTAAAGAAACCTCATTTTTTTAGGCGGATTATTCAGATCTCTGATTCCTAAAATATAGGAGAAATATGGTCTGGTAAATATGGTCCTCAGAGTTTCATCAGGACAGCGATCCAAAGTTTGGTTCTCTTAATATTAATTTTAACTTTTGCGTATTTCGCTATATCTTCAGAACTTATAAAGCGAATGTAAAAATGTTTGCACAAAATTTATTTATCCAAAGGCAATTTCATGCAAACATTTTACTAAATATTTATTATTTTGTTTAATATTAGTCAAAAAATTTTAAATTGTATAAGATATGAAATTTTTCGCATCATTTAGCGGAATATAATTTTGCATGGCAAGATATAAAATATTGGTTAATTAAGTCGAGCAATTCCTGTTTATTGTTTTATGATTTTGATTTATTTCTACACGAAACTATCGGTTTTCACCAAAACTTGGCCACTATTTTGAAGCATATGTCGACACTGAAATATTATTTAAACTGAATATAGATATGAATACATAGTGTGCCCTTTAATCTTACGTAGTTATCTTCCCACATAGTTTTCAAAGTTTTTTCCAAATTCCTTACAAATTTTTTATAAATATTACAAATTTTACAAATATTATATTCTAAGAGTCCAAACTTTTAGACCAATTATTCAAGCTTGTATCAGTCCTAACCTTTCCGATTACCATCTCTAATTTTTCTACTTGTCTATCATTCAGTTTTTTCTTATAATTTTTTGCGCCTATTTTTACTATTTTTTTTCTCAAAATATGTATTCAGTTCTGGACTTAATGAATCAAAATTAGCTAGTTCAATTTATTTTCACAACTCATTGTATTCGTTTGTTATGAAAAGTTAGAATTAAATAAGTATGATTTGAAATTAATAAAATTCAGCTTTAAAAAACAGGATGTACTTACTGATTATCCCTTTAGCAAAATTTCGTTGCGGGAGTTCCTCAGATTCATTTGATTCAGATGTCTTTTCAGATTCATCTGAGTTTTGTGCAGACGATGACTCATGATCTGAATTTCGTGAATGCGATTGATGAGATTCAGCCGAATTTTGAGAAGATGATTGCTGAGATTCTCCGGAAATTTGTGAAAGCAATGACTTAGATTCAGAGGAGCTTTGTGGATGTGATGACTTAGATTCCGAAGAACTTCCTGCATGTGCTGACTTGGATTCAGAAGAAATTCGTGGGTGTGGTGACTTAGATTTCGAAGAACTTTCTGCATGTGATGACTTAGATTCAGAAGAACTTTGCAGACGCGATGACTTAGATTTGGAAGAACTTCCTGGATGTGATGACTTGGATTTAGAAGAACTTCCTGGATGTGATAACTTTTCAGAAGAACTTTGTGGTTGTAATGACTTAGATTCAGAGCTTTGTGAAAGAGATGACTGAGTATCAGAAATTTGTGAAAGAGATTGTTCAGATTCAGCAGAAATTTGTGAATGAGATTGTTCAGATTCAGCAGAAATTTGTGAAAGAGATTGTTCAGATTCTGCAGAATTTTGAGAAAGAGATTGTTCAGATTCAGCAGAATTTCGAGAAGATGATTTCTTTGGCTCGTTTACATCATTAGATTGCTGTGACTCACTTGATTTTGATAGAGACGCTTCCTCAGATGCAGTTGATTCAGACCCAGCACGTTCATCAGAGCTTTTCTGATCTGATTCAGGTTGAGAGGCTACATCTGAATCTGGTTCAGGCGATGTTTCTAGGCATTGGCAGCTTTTAGTTTCAATGTTAACCTCTGTAAAACAAAATACCGGAGAGATTAGGAAAACTGTACTTAGTTAACTCATAATTTAATAAAAGCAATAAAAAAAATAATGTAAGTAATAAATAATATTAATAAAAACCAAGATTAACTGACTGAGTGATAAAACCGTTCAATAATAGGCTGCATCAAATGCGCTAATAATCTTAAATATCGGTTGTTGAAGCCGATAAGGCTTGGATACAGCATTTTCCATTTAATAACGCAGCCCAGTTTCAATCCCAGAGAGATGGTTGTTAAATTCATATACCAACCAGCAGTTCTAGCAAAACATATCATCAGTAGTAGACAGATCATGGACTAAAGTCCTTTGGCCACCAGGCTGACATAAAAAGAATTTTGTAGTTCTCATGAAATGTAACTTTAATTTTGCTCAAAAAAGTCCTCCCCAAAAGCAAATTTGTCTCCATGCTAGATCAGAAATCGTCTTTTGTGGTGGATTCAAAATTATGAGGCTGCGGAATTGAACACTCTTACTCGCAAATGTTCAATTTTGGTCAGAAAATACACTGAAGAGCCAAAAAAACTGGTACAGGTATGAGTATGAAAATAAATGGGTATGGAGCCAATCAAGGAACAGCGCTGCAATCGGCAACGCGTATACAAAACAACGAGTGTCTAGCGCAGTTCTTAGATCTGTTACTGCTGCTACAATGCCAGGTTATACAGATTTAAGTGAGTTTGAACTGGTGTTATAGTCGGCGCACGGGAGATGGGACATAGCATCTCCAAGATAGCAATGAAATTTGGATTTTCACGTACGATCATTTCACGAGTATACCGTGAGTATCGGAAATCCACCAAAATTCCCAGACCTGAACATTATTGAACATATTTGGGATGCTCAGAACGTGATGTTCAGAAGATATCCCCACCCCCTCTTACTCCCACTGGTTTATGGACAGCCCTGCAGGATTCATGGTGTCAATTATCTCCAGCACTACTTCACACATTGATCGAATCCATGCCACGTCGTATTACGGCACTTCTGCGTGCTCGCGGGGGCCCTACACGTTATTAACCAGGTATACCAGTTTTTTTGGCTCTTCAGTGTAAAATAAAGCATGACACGTTAATTCAGCTAAAAATATGAGTTTCTGTTGCCTGGTCTGAGAACATGTTTTAAGATTTAAATTACGTACTGCTATTTCCGAGTTGAATCAAATAAACAGTTATGAAAACAATGGAAGTTGACACACAAATTATTAAATGACGTAATACGTATATGAACTACAATGGTTAGAATATAAAAAATTCGCAATTTTATGATTTCAGAAGTTTGTTTCATAATATCCGAATTTAAATGAAGACAAGCTGATATTATATTTATACAAAAAAATTATCTCCCAGAAATATATTTCCGAAACCTAGATTGACAAGATTTCAAAAACTTGCTTGGCGAGATTTAAAACTTTCGTTCTTATTCATTGTAGGTGATTAAAATAATAAATTTAAGAACAAAACAAAAGATATGTATGTACTATAATTTAAAAGATGTATAATTTAGTAATCCTACAGGTTATTAGGAATAGCAAATTAATAATTAAGCAATATAAGTTGTTCACGAAAACTATTGTTACGAATATGTGTATAATTTTTTGAATATTCTTCTGCTATAAGGCTAAATATTTGAGGAGAACCCTAAATAAACAGTTTAATTTCAAAATTTAAGAGAAAGTCGCGTAATTCTAATGTAATTTAGAGAGAAATAAACTTTTAAAGCGTTTTTTATGGAAGACTCAGTTTGGCGACATTTTTGCAGACTTGGCGATCATTTTAGCGACTATTTCGACAGCAAAATGATTGTTCTAGAAAATTTGAGCTTCGAAAGCGATAGGACTAACATTTACGGAGTTCTGCGAGAATTGTCTAGAATCACGCGGGGTTTCCTTGCGAAACCATAATAGGAGCATATTGCGCAGAGAGTGGTAGAGTATTAGACTGTTTGTGACTGTAATTGCGTCCGGATATTCGAATTTCTTGTGGGTTCATTGAATTGTCAGAAGTTGTAAATCCTGTTACTACTCTGCGATTTAAGCTGAAATTGAGAACTGGAAAGAGCTGTATTTTCTAAAGGATTCAATTTTTCTAGTCTTAACTCTTTAAGGACAGTTTTATTAATTTTCAATTAAGACGAACCTCTGTGATTGGTGAACACTTAATAACAACTCATCCCAGATAGCAAAATAAGGATTATTTTCACTCAGCAAAAATATTTTAATGTAAACATAAAAAGGTTTATTATGCGGTTTACATGTAAACCTTCGAATCTTAAAACGAGATCTGTGACATCCGGCCGGTCTGTGTAGGGGCAGGGAACTGTCCTTGCATCAGAAAGGTCCTGGGTTCGAATCCTGGGCAAGGCAGGGATGTTTCTTTCTCTCTCTGTGTGTTCTATGTCCTTTCTCCTTTGTGTGTGAATGTGGCCCGCCCTATAAACGGGTTGCGGTTGTGTGAATAGCGTGTCAAAAGTCCACTTCCTGGCCATAGATGGCGCCACTGAAAAACAGTAACAATCGCACCCCCACTGCCTAAAATAGGCATACGACAAATAAAAGATCTGTGACACTCTGCTCTATTCTACTCACTTTACAATAATCCAAAACCTTGGACATCAACCTTCTATATAAAAACCTTAAATCGAGGTTGACCTATGGTTTTCAAGCGTGAAAAAGTCCTTTAATAAAACTAGTCTCAAGGTGGAACTAATTTTAAATCTAGGAAATTATAAGGTTTCTTTTCGTGACATCTTGTGTGCTCAGTTAAAATCCACCGAGCCATGAAATTTTAATCGACAATGCAATTTGATCCTATTGCTAGTGTGACGTCAGCTTAAAACGTCATTATGGACCAAAGTGACCATTTTCCTTAAGTGACAATACTTTTTTTAAAAAAAAACTTTCATAATTCTTAATCCTCTTAAGAGAAAGGGTTTGAAACTGCAATATTTTTGCTTTACTTAAAAAGAGAAGGTTCTTAGTACAAACATTTTTATGACAACAAAAAGATAATTTTGACACATGGTTACCGTAAGGTTACATGCTTTCTGGGATATTGTTTCGCGTGTACTACTTCACAGCTATTGAGCCTGATTTATATCATGGAAATATAGCATTGAACAATAACATTTATAATAAAATTAAAAAATGTCTTTTAAATATGGATAAGAAGGAACTTGCCTTTTACTCGAAATGTTTTAGTGTCTATTGGTTTAGACGCACCAAAATCATTTTTTGTCTTCACTCTCAACTTGAATTCTACTCCTGGTTGGGCATCCTTGCAGATATACCACGATTCTCGAGTTTTTCCCATGTATATCCATTTTGGTTTGCTACTTCCTGATACTTTATAGTATATTTTATAGAAACCACCAGCCCCGAGGTATTTTGGCGTATTCCACAACAGTAGAACTTTGTTCGATCGTTCTAGATACTCCAATCTAAGGTTTTCGACGCTGTCGGGAGATTCTAATAAAAATCGAAAGCATTAAAGATGTGTGTTGCGACAGAAAAAAAAATTATGAAACTGAAGTTAATTCCATGAAAATATTAATTAATAATCATTTATAGTTTTCCTTTGAATTTTTATTTGTGATAGTCGCTAAAAATTTAAGGTATACAAATTTTACATAGTTAAAAAAAATTTCATTTCAATGGTAAAATACGAAGTTTGTGCGAAATCGGACCAATAGTCTATGACAAATCTCATCTAAAATATACGACTTTGTTTTGTAACTGTTTGGAATCGTATTTTTCAGATTGTGACTAACCTTTCATATTTTGAGGTCAAGATTCTGAATTCCTCAAATAAAAATAAGTTTATTCAGATTAAGTACGTATTTTTTTGAAACTTCGTAACTACAAATATCGTCTGCACGAACTAACAAGCAAATTAGAAGTTAGGCATTTGAACCATTGAGTTCGTGAAATTACATCTTAATGCGTGAAAATTAGATCAAAAGTTATTCGAAGTGTTCCGCTCTTTTTTTTCTCCAGCTCACTGCGTATTCAATAAATAAGTACAAAGCGGAAAAAACCAGAAAATCTCTTGATTTAATGATAAGATCTTCATGTATTTGGACTCAATCCCAATGGTTCGAGAGGATGATCACAAATATACTAATTAGTTAATGCAGTCGATATTTAAGCTACGAAATCAGATACATAAACATTTGTTTTGTATTTGTTTGTAACACACTTTTTTTGTTGCTGACGGATTTGAATTTCTGACCCCCAAAATCATTCAAAGAACAACAATTTAAAATTCGATTTCTCAGAAACTATTCGATTGATTAGTTCAAATTTTGTCTTTTGCCATATAAAATAACATACGTTAAAATATTGTAAAAACTTGTATATCTTGCGATTCAAAAGTTTTCTGACTATTATTAAATAAAATACTAACTAATTATTAAAGATTATTTTTTGCATGGAATTATCGATGAATAAATAAATTTTACAATTGTATGCAATACTTTTTAGATTCACTCAAAAATTTCTCGAGATATAACAAAAAACCCAATTAGTAAAATGAGCAGTAAAGTGTTCAAATTTTCGATCGCTCTCCTGACAAAACTATTGGGACTATATATTCCAGGTTGCGGCTACCCCCTATATTTTGAGTATCAGAAATCCAAATTGAAAGAAGGTATGTCTATTAAGAGAAAGTATGTTTTTTTGTCTGATTTCGTAACTTAAAATAACGTCTATACTCACTCAAATATTTAGGGTCAGCCCCACGAACCATTAAGATTGAGTTCTAGTACTTCAAAATTCAATCATTAGACCAAAAGTTATTCAGTGTAGTTAGTTTTTTTACGCACTGTACTTGTTGCTTCGCAATCACCGCCCTAAATTCAATGTGCTTAAAATAAAACAGAGTAATGAGAGGCTCTTAACTTTGGTTCTTCTAAATGGATTCCATCGAAACTTCAAATCTATCATGCAACCGAGGTTTCAGTCTAGAAAGTCGTTCAGAATTTTGCCATCAGGTGGCGCTATAAAGCTAGTAAAAAAGATGATAGCCCAAAAATGATTTAACCTAATTCATAATTGCACACACGTGCGCTTTCTATGTGCATGCCTTATCGTTAAATTGTATGTATACGGTTGCATTTATTCTTAATATACATATGAATTCAGTAGTACCCTACGATTAGAGGATACAACTTTAAATATTGGCGAAATTTCCAATTATCGTATTTAAAGAGAGAGCAATCTTATGATCTGTTCTATGTATATTTGAATTTTTATTCGGTAACGTTCAGTGGAACTAGAGCTAAGAACATCTGAATTTCGTAACTTAATCCACTTAGTCCATATTTTTGGACTCATTGTTAATTATGAAGATAAAAGAAAACATGCCTATTGGGAACTCAAATAAATATTTTATTGTAGAAAAAATAATCGAAATTTGAGAAATATTTGGAAGGGAAATCTTTAACAAATCTATAATAAAATATTAAAACCTGTTTGATTGAAACATTTCTTATAACTCTTTTTAAACTTCCCGCAGTTTTCTCTTACAACTATACGAGTAAACAGTTTTTGATGTCTGATACGACCCTCAACAGTAATTTGTTAGTTTATGGTAGCGTTCCCCCCCCCCCCCCCCATGAAAAATCACTTTACGACGCATAATCTGAAGAGTGTTTGTCTTCATTTTAGACAAGGATTCCTGAAATATATATTAAGGGTGGCAATTTCGGATCACCCTGCATATTTAATTAGTTGCTTTGATTTTAACCATTTCTGAATTTTTTGACATCTAAATTTAATCTGCTGTAATAAACTTTAGTTATCTAAATGGCTCTACCGACATAACAAAATAATCAATTGAATTACATGTTAATTTTCAACTTAATTGTTCTAGTTACCCTGACAACTAAAGTATAAGAAACATCATATGGAATTTAAAGTTGTTTTTATTTTATGTTTGGATTTCTTTTGAACGTAAAAAGGTCTGTAATTTGTTTTTGCACAATATCGGTGCAAATCTTTTGCGGGTATTTTATTATGAAGTTTTAAATGCTTTTTGGAATATTTCCAGTTTTCCTGTTATATATATACGAGNATGATTTTATAATCCAAAATCGCGATTCATATTCACGCGATTTTAAAATCCAACCGCACGATTCATATTCAATTTCCCACAGCCCAGGATACTTTTCGTTGATTTCTGCGTGCAGCCAAAATTTCTGATAACCCTTTTTAAATTTCACCTTCAGTTCCTCGTTGTTGCTGAGCTCAAGTAGCTCCATGAACCATGGTGGTATTTCCATCGTCTGAATATCTTCAAATCTATTTTTGAAGTCATCATGCAGGGTATTTAAATGCGAGCGGGCGCACGGGCGGCACTTGCAAGTCGCGACATGTGGTGTACACTTGTACTGTTATCTATTGTTCGATTCAATTCTGTGTTTGAACTGAGTCTCGAATATTTTTGAGTACCTACCTAGTGAATAATGCTACCTGCCTACATAGATAGGTAAATCCAAGTCAAAATTTTTGTTCTTTATTATGAAAACCAGAAAATTTTTCGTGGACCCCCACTTACAACTTGTGAACCCCTGTTTTCCCTTCATGTCTACGTGGACCCCCGTGTGGTCTCCTATGGACCCCTGGGGGTCCACCTGGACCACTTTGGGAACCTATGCGCTATAATAATATAAAAATTTCTACACCTAACGATACAACGAAGTTTCCTGACTATTTCTCTTGCGGGTATTTTCTTATGAAGTTTTAAATGCTGTTTGGAATATTTCCAGTTTCTGCTCGGTATTCTAATCGGTTTCACGTCAGGTAATTATTTTATATATTGTTGTTATATATTGTTATCAGGTAATTATTTTATATTTTTTTACTAAAGCAAACAATTTTCTTCTACCTCCCTTTTCAGAAAATTTGACAACTCTACAGCAAAGTGCTAGGTTTAAAGCTAGAGTTATTTAACCCTACCATTATTTATTAGCTATTAAATAGAGCATGGGTTATTTATATAAAAATTTGAAGGTTTAATCTAAATTTAGTTTCTTTTACCACATAATAAATTTTATTTTTGACGTAGTAAACACTCCTTTTTGAAAGTAATTTTTAAAAAACTAAATATGTCACTGTTTCCTTACTTCAAAAGATAAACAATTTTAAAATTGCATAGTAATAAGCTTTATTAGAAATATTAAAACACATTGCTGCAAGCCAAAGCATGATAGTTGCAAAAGACATTGTTAAATCTAATTCACTAGTTAGCATTGTTTAATCAATGACTAAGGAATTGTTAAAAAGATCCTATGAATTCTATGTATATCTTCTGAATTCGAAGTATGACATTGTATTTAAAACAATGTTTTATGATACGTTGGAAACTTTATCATGAAACAATGCTTCTATGAAAAAAAGGCATTTCGCTCCGTTTTTTAAATATTTATTTAGGACTACAATTTTCAGGATAAAATGTTACGATTTGGAAAAACAAATTGATCTAAATTTGATAAAAATTCCACTGTTCAACTTTCTTTAATAATAATAATAATAAATATAAATATATATATATATATTAAGAAATACTCACTTCCTTCTTTACTGCCTAGCCCTAAAATAAAATAACATAAATTATATGTATTTGAGATTCATCCTTATACAAAACATTTAAAACTACAAATTCAATTTTTTTTAAAAATTAGGTACATAAGATAACTGAAGATAAACCTCGAAAATCTCAAGACTGTTTAACTAGTAACTTAGTTTATGTACAGTACCAAAAATAAACGGTCAACCCGGAATAACTTTGGATCTAATGATCGGATCTTCAAGTTCTAGGACTCAATCTTAATGGTCCAAGGAGGTGATCTCAAATATGCTAATTAATAAATGCAGATGATATTTTAAGTAACGAAATTAGACACAAAAAAGTACTTTCTCTGAATAAGCATACCTTTTGTTTCGCCTTATACGGATTTCTGAACCTAAAAATATAGGGGGTAGCCGCAATCTTGGAAATATGGTCCCAATAGTTGGGTCAGGAGAGCACTCCAAAGTCTGGACCCCTTAAAGTTAATTTCACTTAATGTTAATTTCACTTTTTGCATATTTCACTATATCTCGAGAACTCTAAGCGAATTGAAGAATTTTTGCAAACAATTATGAAGTTCATTTGTTCAGAGATAATTCCATGCAAAAAATAAATTTCAGTAAATATTTGTTATTTTTTTTATTTACTTAATAATGGTCGAAAAAATTTTGGATTGTAATTAATTAGAATATTTGAGGTCACTCCCTCGTACCTTTAAGATCGCGTCTTAAAACGTGAAGATCCGATCATTGGATCAATAGTTATTCAGGGTGGTCCGTTTTTTATTTTGTGCACTGTAAAATAGATTTCAATGGAGACAATACATAAGTTTTTACGAAAAACATGTACCGTAAAATTTGATGACATTGTACCCGTCGTACACCTTTTTTAAAATTATATAGTATTTAGCAATAACTGGAAAAGAGAAAATAGTTTCAAGAATAATCGTAATAACCAGTCGTTAAATAAATATTAAATTTAAAAACAACTCTCTTTGTCGGGATAATTTTCTGGTCTGTGTTAATCTTGAGAAATTTTCACTTGATTATATTTATTTGGAGGTCTTACGTACATCAATATTCTGGATTTATATTTATATTCCAATTTAAAAAGTCTCTAAATACTGTAATAAAAAGCGCTTTTTTAATAAAACAACTAGAGAATGATGTTAAAATCTGGTTAGCGTATCTTAAGCCCAAATTCAACTGAATTGATCATAAATGAAATCATGCATGCTTACCTCTTTCAATGTCATCTTCAGCTGAAAAAATGAGAAGTAAAAGATATAGTCAAAAGAATAAACTCAATTTATATTAATCATTTTGTATTCACTGCATAAAAAATAACAAAAATTTGTGTTAAACTGTTCATGCTTCCTTGCTACAATATCACCTTCAACAATGCGTACAACATTAATGTTTAAACGAAGATAGATTTCTAAATAATAAAATGAATGAACGACAAACATACTAAATTATCCTAACATATCTTAGACAGAAAATCAAATCATTTCATAAGAGAGAAATTATGCAAACTTACCACTTACATCTGCTATTTGTAAATATTACAAGATAGACTTATAACATACAGTTAATGAACTTAACTTAATTTATATTAAATATTTTGAATGAAGTATTCATTGCATACAAAAATAATACAAAATATGTATAAACTGTTCATACTCACTTGCTACAATTTCCTCTTCATCTGTGTGTGCAACATCTATATTTATATCATGATCTAGTCCAGAATAATTAAAAATGTGAGCGACAAACGAAATAAAATGTCTTGTTAACATAAAACCCGATATCAATTAAATTGATGTGAGAGAAATCAAGCATACTTACCTCCATCACTATCACCTTCAGCTGCTATTTGTAAAAACAAAATACATTAGATAAAGTCTGTAAGTTAAACTCAATTTATATTACATATTTTGTATAAAGTATTCATTGCATATAAAAAAAATCCATGTTAATCTATTCTCACTCACTTGTTTTAGTTTCCCCTTCATCACTGTGCTTAACATCTGAATTTGTACCAAGCTCCCTTCCTAAATCATAGAATAGATAAACGAGAAACATCGCAAAATATATTGTTAACGTATACGCACAAAATCAATTCAATTGATGTGAGAGAAACCATGCATATTTACCTCCTTCAATATCACCTTCAACTGCTATTTGTAAAAACAAAACACATCAGATAAAGTCTGTAAGTTTAGCTTAATTTATATTACATATTTTGCATAAAGTATTCATCGCATATAAATATAATAAAAAATCCTTGTTAATCTATTCACACTCACATGTTTCAGTTTCCCCTTCATCTGTGTGTTCAACATCTGAATTTGTACCAAGCTCCCTTCCTAAATCATACAATATATAAACGAGAAACATCGCAAAATATACAGGGTGTTTATAAAGACCCGGACCCTTTTTGATGTTTAATAACTCATAAAATAATAAAGATAGATTAAAATTAATAACATAAATGGTTAGATAGACTCAAAAAGTTTCATGACCCTTGTCAATGAACTTAA
The DNA here is from genome assembly GCF_043381705.1 of Parasteatoda tepidariorum. NCBI lineage: Eukaryota > Metazoa > Arthropoda > Arachnida > Araneae > Theridiidae > Parasteatoda > Parasteatoda tepidariorum. The sequence continues at coordinate 75,196,502 of NC_092212.1, forward strand.
ACGTGTGCCCCCTTCGTCGCACGGAGAATATCAAGTCGATAGTCAATTTCACGCCCGGTAGCGGCAAGCGTTATGAGTTATTAAACACCAAAATGGGTGTTTCTGGCATTGTTAATCGCCATAATGTGAGCATATGGGGATCTGAAAACTCCCATGAATACCGTGAGAGACAAAAGGATTTCCCAAAGGTTAATGTGTGGTGTGGATTAATGCACGACCGAGTCATTGGGCCTTTCTTTTTTACAGAAAAGACAGTCTCATCAGTCGTATACTTAGACATGTTGGAAAACTTCCTATTTCCACAACTAGAAGAGCTTCAGCCACATCTCTTTTTGCAACAAGATGGTGCCCCACTTCATTGGGGTATCATCGTTCGTAGTTCTTTGAATGATCATTTTCCAGGAGGATGGATTGGGCGAGGAGGATCAATTCCTTGGCCACTCAGATCACCTAAAATAACGCCACTGGACTGTTTTTTTTTGGGGGGATTTATAAAGGACAATATTTACAGGAGGATCGTGTCGAACATTGATCACCTAAAGGTCAGAATTACAACCGCAATAGCCTCTGTGGATGCCGACATGCTTGCCGCTACTTGAGGTGAAATTGACTATCGACTTGATATTCTCCGTGCGACGAAGGGGGTGCACGTGGAAGTTTATTGACAAGGGTCATGAAACTTTTTGAGTCCATCTAACCATTTATGTTATTAATTTTAATCTATCCTTATTATTTTATGAGTTATTAAACATCAAAATGGGTCCGGGACTTTATAAACACCCTGTATTTTTAACGCATAAGCACGATATTATATCAATTGATGTAAGAGAAACCATGCATACTTACCTCCTTCAATATCACCTTCAGCTGCTATTTGTAAAAACAAAATATTTGAGATATAGTCGGTAAGTTTAACTTAATTTATAATACATATTTTATATAAAGTGTTCATTGCATATAAATATAATAGAAAGTCTATGTTAATCTATTCCCACTCACTTGTTTTGGTTTCCCCTTCATCTGTGTGACTAACATCTAAATCTGTAGCAAGCTCTCTTCCTAAGTAATAGAATATATAAACGAGAAACATCGTGAAATATATTGTTAACTTATAAGCACAAAATCAATTCAATTGATATACAAGAAACATGCATATTTACCTCCTTCAATATCACCTTCAGCTTTTATATGTAAAAATAAAATGCATTAGATATAGTCAATAAATTTAACAAAAATTATATTAAATATTTTGCAATATCTATAATCTGCATTCTTTTTGAATAAAAAAATCTGTGCAAATAATCTGTTCATACTTACTCGCTTGAGTTTCACCTTCATCTGTGTGGCCAACATCTCTATTTACATCAATATCTATTCCATAATCATAAAACATATGAACGAGAAACATCGTATAATATACTGTTAACATATTGTAAGAGTGATGGAAAAATAATGGTAACTTTAGCAATAAAAAAGGCAGTACAGCAAAATCGATTGGCGATCGTAACGAACTACAGTGGGCGTTGTTATATAAGACGAATACCTGCGATTTCTATATGAACAGTCATTCAGTTACTCTGGAGACGTCTTTAATGTAGCGTGTAGCATTGTAACCTTCCTTCTTTATGGTAGCTTATTAAGTTTAAAAAGGAAAAATGTTTGATATTCTTTCTTATGCAAGCGAAAACAGAATGGTATCTCTTTTTTTTAGAGATGGAACATCCAAAACACATCGAAAAATATTTGTAAGTAAACAGAAGAAAATATGTATCTTCTTATTACAGTTAAAACCTCATGCCTGAGAAATAGTTTTACTAAATTTAATGACATAACATGAAGGACCTATTTAAACTCTACATTCTATGGTTTTAAGAATCATATTACTTCAAGCATTAAAATAAGCAAAAAGTATACATAAGCCTCATAATTTTATGTAACTTAATTCTGTAAAACAAGTTTTTTGACAACAATTTTTATCAAAAAATTTTTAAGTTTCAATAAAAATCATTATTAAGAAACTAAAAAACGTAAAATAAAGAATTTTTACAAAAAAAAAACCAAAACAATTTCTCACACTTAAATAAAAAACGTTCTTGTTTTTTTTTTAAATTCATAATCGTACGTAGAAAACCATTCTATAGAAAATTATCATCAAATACGAAAAAAAATTATTTACAAGTAAAATTTTTTATTTTATAAATTATAACTCTTTCCTGCTTTATAAATCCAGAGAATTTGTAAATGTTCTTCATGTGAAAACTTTATTTTCAAGTAATATATACACAGATTATCCCTTCATTACTTTAAGATGACATACCACACAATAAAATTTTATAATTGCGAGATCTCGATATGAAATTCAGTATGTAACTTAAACGCAAAATAGCTGAATACTTGTTGAATTTTTGGTACTACGTACTAACGCCACCGAAGCAGAAGTTGCTCTAATGCGGCAATATAGAGCAATCCTGTTGTTCGCACACAGTTAACTTTTGGATTTCCTGTTACCTTGTTGTTTGCTGATTTTTGACGCCATTATTTAGTGCTTCGAAAATGCGTCTTTGAGTTTTTCCAAAAAACAGAACAACATGCAATTTTATTTTTTCAGGAGCGAAATATTTTACAAAAGCAACGAAAATGTACCAATTCCCATGACATGAAACTTTATCTTGATAAACGTACGCTTTGGAAATGCTATTTCATTTGGAATCTTATTTACCAGAGCTCCTATGGCGATAGCATCAGGTGAAAGAAAATAGAGATTGCTTTGAATGTTAAACTCTATATCGGCCCATTTTTCACCGTAATCCGATTGACTACTTGGATTTTAAATAAGATGTTTTGAATTTGAAGTGTTTAAATTGTGTGAATTCTAAATAAGTTGTTTGAAGTGTTTAAATTGTGTGAATTTTAAATAAGTTGTTTGAAGTGTTTTGATTTTAAATGAAGAGTTTTAGGATTTGTCGCAAAAATTTTTGGTGTTGATTGGCAGCCCTTAAAAACCGCCAAATCTGTAGCTGCGGTGGCGTTAATACATAAGTATCGAATTTTTATTCCATACTTTTCTGAATCATATTACTTCAAACATTAGAATATGCAAGAAGTATACATAAACACATAATTTTATATAATTTAATTTAAAATTAATTTTTTTTTATCAAAAATTATAAACTAAAAACCGTAAAATATAGAATTCTTAGGATAAAAAGACGTTGTTGTTTTAACTTCAGAAAAAGAGCGAAAATTTAAAGAGATTGAAAGAGCTGGAAAAAAAAAGGTAAAGCAGAAAGTATGACGAAGAGAAAAAATTTGCTTAAAACGATAAAAAAGCTTCAGAAATATGGAGGAAAAGAGAAAACAAAAAAGAGATATTATAATAATAATAAAAACATCATCGGATTAGACAACAAAAAACATTCATAATTTCGAACAGACTATAAAACTGTGAGAAAAAAAAGGAAAAAAAAAATTTTTAAATTCTTTATTCAACCATATTTTACTTTCCATTCCACGACTGAAAAAAAAAGTAAAATTTTCCACGTTAACTGTGGTTATCTTTTATAATTACAAAGAAATCTTGTTTTTAGGCATTTGTGCGGCCTATGGATTCCTAACTAGCTTCAAACATTCTCAAAATTAAGTGTTCATTCACTGGAAAATTTAGTGTTTATTCCCTGGTAAGAGCTGTCCCTTCAGTTGATTATCTTATTACTTATTATTTGAACCACCAAAAGCTTTAAACAATATTATGTAAGTTATCTGAAAACATTTTCGCAATTTGCATTTAATAAAAAATATGATGACACCGTCATTTATCTAAAATTACACATTTTGAAATTTTTAGGATTTTTCTAAGGACAAGCTAAGCTTAAGTGCTCCTTCACTGGTTAGTTTACCCTATAAATTTACAATTAATCTGTTATAAATCACTCATACTTACTCTCATCTTCTTTCTTAAAAGCATGTATAACTAAAAACATAAAACGTATGAAATTAATTAATAAAAACTCCTATTGGTTTTCACGTATTTCATCTAACGAATTTGATACAGAAATCAGCTAAAATGATAAAAATCAGCTAAAATGATAATCACAAAAAAAAAAAAAAAAATTCCTACTCACTGTTTCCACTTTCATCGAAAATATCTATTCCTGAAAGGTAAAGCATTTGAAATATAAACAAATATTTTAGGTGCTATTTTTTTAAAATTTTTTTAAATATAGTCTGACTACTATTTAACGAACTTCCATTTCGTGAATTTCTCTATTTTGCTATTTTTTTTTCGAGGAGCCAAGAACATTTTGGAAATTTCATGGTAAAATAACTTCCAAATAGCTAAGTGAATTTTCTCGAACATTTCTTTAAGATCCACTTTTCCTTTTTCCCAAAACATTTCGGAGCATTTCAAACTTGTTAGCACATTTTACCAGGGAAATGACCTTGAATTGATTGTCGCAGTCATTTAATTTTAGAGAATGCGGTAAAATCCCTTTCCTTTTTCGTTTGCATTTCATACAGTAATCCATGCAAAACTCAATTTACGAAAAATCATAATAGAAATCTCATAATAGCAAAAAATCAAAGCTTCACAATATAGCTGAAAATCATAATAGCTGAAGCTGGATTCTTAGTCTGCGTGGAGAATATGGAAAATGTGGAGTACCAGGATGATATTCATTCAGAAAATCTCTAAAAACAGATGGATACAGCTAAAAGAGTACCACAAAAATAATGATGATGTACTGATTTATGATTTTCTTTCTATTGATTTTTAAGCAGCAACCACAGTAACATGAACTGAATCGGATATTTTGAACAGCGTGAAAAATAAAAACAATTCAGTAATAAATTGTTAAGAAGACGAGAAGATGAAGACGGAAATGACGAAGAAATCACGAAACCTTCATATGATAAAATGCTAAACTAATTTTAAACAATTCAATTGTAGATAATAATTTACAAGCTAAAAGTGTTTCAATTGTTATTTTAATTATGTTGAGTGTTTATGAATTTAAAACCTGATCTGTATTAAAGTAGGTATTAAAGTAAGGTAAAATAAAGTAAGGTAAAGTAATTTACCCTGTTCTCTTATTTCTTTCTGTTGCACTGATGAAGGTTGCCCTTTGAGCATCCGAAACAGTTGTCTGTATTTCATATATTTTTTGTGCTCTTAAACGTTGTTTTACCTTACTTTGTATTTCAGCACAAAGGTCGCCCTTATGTGTATTTATGATAGACTTTAACGGATCTTATTGGGTAAGCCTTATTTTTGTTTTCTATTCCATTTCTTTCATATTTGTTATTTCTGTTCCCATCAGTATTGACTACTTGTTTGATCATGTCTCAATTCAACAGATTTCACAGTCTAAGGTTAAAGAAGTTTAGGTATCTTAATCATTTGCATTTTTTACTTGATTGTAAACGCCTAAAAATTACTCCTAATTTCATTACAATTAAGACTAACCTTCCTTTTTCCAAGAAAATTAATTGCATTCTTCACAAGACTAAGTTTGCTCTCCTTAGAGCCGTCATTAATGAAACCAGGAATAAACTATCCAGTATTGAGCGAGAATTGTACCATTTACACATCAGTGTGCCTAACCTAAATTCAAATTTTGACGCAATAGAAAAATCGTCTTGGAATAGGGCAACCAAGATCTCTTCAAAGCATAGTTCAAACCTGAATAAAAAAGTTGAATAGACTCATCAAAGTGAATGATAAAAAACCTGACATTAGTTTGCCTGTTGTTAATCAAAATTCTGTTGTTAATCTCTCAAGTACCACTCTTACTGACGTTCAAATTAATGCTTTAAAACAAAACAATAATTTTGCTACTTCAACTCGACCTTCATTTCCTAAACTTATCGCTCCTATTGAAAGATCTTTTAAATTCAGTAAAATTAATGATGCTCAAAAAGATTCTATCAGACACCTTATTGCCCATACCGTAGACTTCAGCTCAAAAATTTCTAACTCCAACCTTAGCATTTCCTCTAAAGTAATTCTTAAAGATATAAAGTCCAATCCCAATTTAATCGTTACTAAAGCTGACAAAGGTGGTCAAATTGTCCTTCTTAACAAAACAGACAATTTGGAAAAATCTAAACAACTTATTCTTGATTGTCCTTATAAAGAAATTCCCAAAGATCCGAGCACTAAAGAATTAATTGTTATAAAATCAACTATTAAATCCTCTATGTTAATTCCCAATAGACTTAAGGCTGTTTTGACTCCCTCTGTTTCTCATTGCGCTAGATTTTATACTTTACCTAAGGTACATAAAGTTGGCACTCCTTTTAGACCAATTGTCTCCAACATTGGTACCTCGTCTTACAAACTCGCAAAATTTTTAGTTTCTGTCTTCTCCCCTCTCCTTGGTAATAATTCTTTCACTACCAAAAATTCCCTTGAGTTTGTTAAAGAAATTAAAAATCTAAGACCTAATGGTTATTTGATGACCTCATTTGATGCTAAATCACTGTTCACTAATGTTCCTGTTGAGGGGGCTTTGGAATGCCTAAAACTTAGACTTTCGGAATATCATTTTTCCCAATATGAGGTCACTGAATATGCTAACTTCACCCGTGTTTGTTTACAACAAAGTACTTTCGCGTTTGATAACAAATTTTACCGTATGACCAATGGTCTTGCCATGGGAAATCCTTTGAGCCCTATACTTAGTGACATCTATATGCATTATTTTGAAAGTAAACTATTCAAAATCTTAACTTTCCCCTTTTATAAAAGATACGTTGATGACAGTTTTGCTTTGTTAGAGGAAAATAATTGTAATTTAGATCAAATCCTTAATGTTATGAACAGCATTGATTCTTGCATTCAGTTCACCTTTGAATTAGAGTCTGATCAAAAACTTCCTTTCTTAGATGTGCTTGTGACTCGGAATGATAATTCATTCCATACTACTGTCTTTCGTAAACCTTTTGCTGTTTCTCTTCCCCCTCACTACAAATCCTCCCAACCAAAAACTTGCAGCTTTTCGGTCTTTTGTCTACCGTGCGGTAAATATTTGTTCTAACAATGATCTTCTTGATGCAGAATTAAATTACATCAAAGCCATTGCTCATGACAGAGGTTATTCTCCTAACATTATTGATAATATTCATAAAAACTTAACTAAACAATCACATGCCGATAAACCTTCCAAAGAATTTTCTAACAATTTAGTCATTTTACCCTATTTTCCTAAAATAAGTCGGCAAGTTGCTAATATCCTAAAGAAGTTTGATTTTAATATTATTTTCAGTCCCATTAATAAGATAAAATTTTCTAATCTCAAGCAGCCCATTGACAGTCAAAGTAGCTGGGGTATATACCAAATTAATTGCCAATGCGGCCTTTCATATATTGGCCAAACTAAGCGTGCCTTAAAGTGCCGTGTCAAGGAACATGAAGCTTATGTCAAAAAACAAGAATTTAAACGCTCATCTATTTCCCAACATTGTTGGGACTCTAATCATAATTTTAATTTTTCCTCTTCTAAAATCATTCAAAATTGTTCTTCAATATTTGATTTAGATTTTTACGAGTCTTATCAGCTGCTGTAGTCTTGCTGTAGGGGTTGCACCCATTTAGGAATCAGTAGAAGGTTTGCATAGCTGAGGAGAGGTGACCTGTTTTTTGTGATGACGCACCCTGGTGAGTGATTCCTAGATTCTTACCCCTTTGTATTAATGTATTGTAATAATGTAACCAAGAATATTTCTATAATTAAAATTTAACTTTAAATATGAGTTTTCTAATTTTAACTACAATTAACATAATTCCTATCAAGGTGATACCATCAAGTGTATCAGTATTTATTTCTGATCTGTATTGTTTAAGTAATTCAAATGGTGATTTTCTATCTAACAAATTTTCCATATAACTAACTTTTTATCAGGGTTTTACCAACTTCGTTTAATAGAGGTCCATAAATTTAATTTTACTTGAATAAGATTGAAATAAATTATTCAAACTTACTATTTCCATCTTTGTCATAGGTTTCTATCACTAAATAACGTAAAAAGTATTATTATTACAAAAAAAAAACAATTTATGTAAAATATTTTATGTAATGCATTTCATTCATTAAATAACTAAGCTCAATATGTGATAAGTCAGTTATACTCACTCTTCCCTATATTGTAAAGGATTTCTATTCCTAGATAATAAAAACATATAAAAGAGTATCAATAAAAACTAAAACACAATATTTAAATTTCAAAACATTTTATATTCCGCAATGTACACAACCGTACTCTTGCACAACTGTACGCAGTTGGTGGTTTAAAGCAATTATTTATACTTACGTTTTCCATGCTCATCAAAAGCTTCTATTCCTAAATTATACGAATAATGTAAATTTTAAATTCAGTAACGCGAAATTTATATAAAAAATTTTGTTTGATTCAGTTCATGCATAAATAATTATGCACGAATAATCATGTTATAAATTATTCATACTTACTCTCTCCATGTTCATCAAAAGCTATTAGTGCTGAAAGATAAAAAAAATATTATTCAACTAAACCTATATCGCAAATAATTTTGAATACTTTTTGCGCTGCATTTTATGATTAAATTTATAATTAATCAATTATAAATCATTCATACTTACTCTCATCCTCTTCACCAACGTCTTCTGTTTTTAAAGATAAAAATACATACGGGATTAAAAAGAAATTTTAAGAAGCATGTTTAGTAATTTTAAGTAAAATTATCTTGCATTGAACAACTTTGCGATCAATATGAAATATTTTTTTATTTGATTTCTTATCTTTCACATCAGCCATAGCTAGGATTTATTTTCTTTTGAGGGAGACAAAAAAATATCGTGCACAGTTATCTATTCTACTCCTCAAAAGTGATTTTGCAACACCAAGAAATAATGCACGTAGCGTCATGCAAATTTCAGGAGCGATAGTAGTGAGATGGATATGCAAATGATTAAATTTGCGCACGCATCTGATCACGTGGTACGCATATTCGGGCTATAAAGGCCAGCAACTTTCCCTTCTCATAAACGGCATCTGAGGTTTTGCGTAGCATTTGCGACTTTCGAAAAAGAGTAGAAAATGCCTCTGAGACGTCGTCGAGCTCAATACCATCAGTTAACGACCGGGGAACGTGGCAGCATTATCGAACTCCATGAACTTGGTTTGTCGCTTCGCGCAATAGCAACTCGTGTTGGGCACAACGTGAGTACCATCCAACGTTGTGTTACACGATGGATTCAGGAAGGTCTACCTGCACGCCGAAGAGGAAGCGGTGCGCACAGGTGCACGTCAGAGCGCACAGACCGGCGTATTCGCCAGTTGACTATTCGAGACTCTTTCTCCACGGCACGTGCCATCCGAAGCCGGTTGCCTTCAGAAGCAGGTGGATCTGTGTCCACCCAAACCATACGCAACAGATCGCATGAAGTACAGTTACGTGCACGGGTGCCAGCAACAGGGGTACCGTAGACCGCTTTACACAGGGCTAGACGCCTGGCATGGTGTCATCGTCATCGTACCTGGACCATCCAATGGCATCGGGTATTGTTCACGGATGAATCTCGTTTCTGTCTGTGGAGAAATGACGGCCGTCGACGGGTATGGCGGCGACCCGGAGAACGCTACGAACCCGCCCATTGCGCCGAGCGTCACAACGGTCCTACACCGGGCATCATGGTTTGGGGTGGCATAATGTTTGATCGCAGCACGCCCCTAGTACACATTCACGGCAGTTTGACAGCGGACCGCTACGTCACACAAGTTGTGTATCCCGTTGTTCTGCCCTTGTTGCAGGGCGCACCCAACGCGATATTCCAGCAAGCAATGCCGGGCCGCATGTCGCACGGCGAACTCTTAACAGCCTGACTGGATTTGACACCCTTCCCTGGCCGGCAGCCTCTCCAGATCTGAATCCCATAGAACACCTATGTGGTCTCATTGGACGTGGCATGAACATAGGACCAATGGCGCAAACCATCGATGATCTGCGCACAGCAGTGGATGTGGCTTGGCAAAGGTTACCTCAGGCAACCATCAATGGAGTCATTGATAGCATGCCTCGCCGGATTGAGGCCTGTATAGCTCCCCGAGGTGGCCACATTAGGTATTGAATAAATTACTTAATAATGATTTTATTAGTCTGTTTTTCTAATCATTTGCATATCCATCTCACTACTATCGCTCCTGAAATTTGAATAACGCTACGTGCATTATTTCTTGGTGTTGCAATTTCACTTTTGAGGAGTATTTATATAAAGGTATTATAATTATAGAATTATTAAAACGATTGATGTAAAAACGTAAAGGTTCTCATCAGATGCATTCTCTTACTACAGCGAAAGAGACATTTCAAAGTAAAGATAAATTTTTCTATGATAAAAATCAATCTTTTTAATGTGTCTATGCCTCTGAGAAATTATACAAATGTTATTTCAAATGAGTTTAGGTTGAAAGAAGAAATAAAAAAACTAAATTTGACGAAATGAAGTGAAATAAAATAAACATGTGTTAAAATAAGATATACTAATCTAGCACTTAAAAAAATGTTAGGAAGAAAAATTATAATGAATGGGCTTTTAGATATATCGTATAAAATAATGGTTGAAAAAATATATGAAGCAAATTCTAATTCGCGATCGCAGTGAACTATAGGGGCGTTGTTGTATGAGACGAATACCTGCGTTTTTTTATGAACAGTCATTCAGTTACTCTGGAGACGTCTTTAATGTAGCATGTAGCATTGTAACATTCCTTCTTTATTGTGGCTTATTAAATTTAAAAAAGAAAAATGTTTGATATTCTTTCTTATGCAAAAGAAAACAAAATGGTATCTATTTTTTTTTAGAGGAGGAACATCCCAAACACATCGGAAAAATATTTGTAAGTAAACAGAAAAAAATCTGTATCTTCTTATTAGAGTTAAAACCTAATGCATGAGAAATAATTTTATTAAATTTAATGATATAACAAGAAAGGCCCATTTAAACTTTACATTCCATAGTTTTGAGAATCATATTACTTCCAACATTAAAATGAACAAAAACTAGGACATAATGCCTCATAATTTTATATAAATCATTATCTAGAAGCTAAAAAACGTAAAAAAAAATGCTTACGAAACAAACAAAAAAAAAAAAAACAATTCTTCTTTAAAGCCATTCTTTAGTACTACGAAAATGCGTCTTTTGAATTTGCCAATAACAAAACAAGATGCAATTTTATTTTTTCAGGAGCTAAATTTTTTACCAAAAAAACAAAAATTTACCGATTCCCATGACATGAAACTTTATCTTGGTAAACGTACGTTTTGGAAATGTTATTTCATTTGGAATCTTATTTATTAGAGTTCATATGGCGACAGCATCAGGTGAAAGAAAATTGAGATTGTTTTGAATCTATGTTAAACTTTATATCGGCCAATTTTTCACTGAAATCCGATTGATGACTTTGATTTTAAATAAAGTGTTTGATTTTATGATTTGTTCGCAAAAATGCTAAGTGTAGATTGGCGGCACTTAAAAACAGCCAAATCTGTAGCGGCGGTGGCGTTAATACGTAAGTACCGAATTTTTATTCCGTACTTTTCTGAATCACATTACTTCAAGCATTAGAATATGCAAGAAGTATACATAAACACATGTTATACCATTTAATCTTTCAAAAAAAAGTATTNCCATCCCCATTTTGTAAAGGATTTCTATTCCTAAATAATAAAAACATGTAAAATATTATCAATAAACTAAAAAGCGCTTTTTAGATTTTAAAACATTTTGTATACCACACTGTACACAACCGTACTTATGCACAACTGTACGTAGTTGAGGGCTTAAAACAATTGTTTATACTTACGTATTCCATGCTCATCATAAACTTCTATTCCTAAATCATACAATTAATGTAATTCAGTAATGCGAAATTTATATAAATAATTTCGTTTGATTCATTTCATGCACAAATAGTTCTGCAAGAATAATCATGTTATTGTTCATACTTACTCTCTCCATGTTCGTTATATGCTATTATTGCTGAAAGATAAAAAAAAAATATTATTCAACTCAACTATATCGCAAATAATTTTAAATATTTTTTGCACTACATTTTATGATTAAATTTATAATTAATCTGTTATAAATCATTCATACTTACTCTCATCCTCTTCACCAACGTCTTCTGCTTTTAAAGATAAAAATACATACAGGATTAAAGACGAAATATTAGGAAAGACATTTAGTAATTTTAAGTAAAATTATCTTGTATTAAACAACTTTGCGATCAATATGAAATATTTTTTTACTCGATTTCTTATCTTCCAATTCAGCCATAGCTAGGATTTATTTTCTTTTGAAGGAGACAAAAAAATATCGTGCACAGTTATCTATATACATATTTCTAGAAAGGTATTACAATTAGAAAATTAATAAAACGATTGATGGAAAAACGTAAAGGTTCTCATCAGGATGCATTCTCTAATGACAGCGAAAGAGATATTTCAAAATAAAGATAAATTTTTCTGCGATAAAAATCACTGTTCATAATGTGTCTATGCCTCTAAAAAATTATATAAATGTTATTTTAAATGAGGTTAGGTTGAAAGATGAAATACAGGACCCAAATTTAGCTAGGATTTTCACGAAAAAACAAAAATGTACCAATTCCCATGACATGAAACTTTATCTTGGTAAACGTACGCTTTAAAAATGTTATTTCATTTGGAATCTTATTTATTAGAGTTCATATGGCGACAGCATCAAGTGAAAGAAAATAGAGATTGTTTTGAATCTATGCTAAACTGTATATTCATCCACTTTTTACCGAAATCCGATAGACTACTTTGATTTTAAATAAAGTGTTTTATTTTATGATTTGTCTCAAAAATTTTAAGTGTAGGTTGGCGGCACTTAAAAGCAGCCAAATCTGTAGCGGCGGTGGCGTTAATACGTAAGTACCGAATTTTTATTCCATTCTTTTCTGTATCATATTACTTCAAACATTAGAATATGCAAGAAGTATACATAAAAAAATAATGTTATACCAATTGATTTTTCAAAAAAAGTTTTTTGACGACAATTTTTGGTACTTTTCCATTATGCCGGCGCATGCCACGCCAAGCAAACTTTATGGTGAGTTTGCGGCGACACACAGTCACCGATACAAATCAAACGAAGCAGATTTTATCGGCCACAACACGCAGCATACACATATAAAAGCAGTTAATAAATGGTTCAAAATGTTTTTTACTTCGAAGGCATAAACATTTTAATAAAGCCTAAATTTTTTTCAAATGGGTCCTCCGTTTGCCTTCTCCACATGAATTTTGCAAGATAACTCTCGAGATGATGGCGTGCCTTTCCTCTGTGTTTCTTATTTCGCCATTTAGCGCTGCCCCTCAGTCTCTCTATTTTTTGCGTGTGCGTTCCAGTTTCCGGTTCCATAAAGTTGTACTTATGGTTCGCTTTGAAATGTTCGAAACTTTCATTTTCCAGCTTACTAGTGCTGTATGATTTCCATGAATCGGAATATATTATAGTTTCTTTTTCGATATTTTCCTTAATTGCCTTCAATAAAGTGTTCATGGATCAATTTGGCACCTCCAGAAGGAAACATTCGTTTCCCGGCTAACTCCACCGAAGATACATTGTTGTGGTAAGATCCGTTCCGCATTGTTTTTTCTCTTCGTAAACAAACTTTCGTCCACTTCGACGATCATGCCATGTCCTCTTATTTTCCATTGTTAACGTTTAAGGAAAAAAAATCACACAAACCTCACGCATGAAGTTATTCCAGTCTACAACTGTTCCATGGCTGATTTCCAACTGCTTTTCACACCATTTAACTGAAGTTAATTCTTCACTCCAACAATAAATAAACCGCATACACTTCAAAAAGCTCAATTTCGATGATCGAAGCCATGTGCCTTTACGGACACTTCTCTTATAGCGACAAGATAAAAGGTTGCAGCGCCATTGAATTTCATCTCCGATATACAACTTCATTTCATGATTCTTATCACAAGTTACGATTTCAGGCAAAACCCCTTTCTCTTGAAAGAATCTGACCACTTCTTAGTCTGTTTTGGACAAATCCCACATTTTCATTGCTTTTTGTGATTTAATTTTTCGTATTAAAAAAAAGACGTGACTGATGGGGAAAAAATAGCTGCGATTTGTTATGGAAATGTGGAGGCAAAAGATTACCAGAAGCGATTTTCCGTTTGGCGTCCGTTGCATCATTATTGGCAACTTTATCGCCTGGGCCGGTGTAATGCGCCGGTACCCAATTTTTATCAAAAAATTATAAACTAAAAAACATAAAATAAAGAATTATTGGGATAAAAAAACGATTTTAAAAATTCCTCACATTGAAATAAAAAAACTTTCATATTGTTTCTTTTTTTTATTCTTATAGTTCTTAATCAGACGTAAAAAACATTCTGTGGAGAGCTATCATCAAATAAGAAAAAAGTTATTTACAAGCAAATTTTTTATTATAAAAATTTTAACATTTACCTGCTTTATAAATCCAGAGAATTCCAAAATGAACTGTTCTTCGTTTGAAAATTTTATTCTCAAATAATATAGACATAGATTATTCCTTCATTACTTTAAGATGGCATACCATACAGCAAATTTTTTTAATTGTAAGATCTCGATATGAATTTTATTATGTAGCTTAAAAACAGAGCAGCTTAATTCTAGTTTAAATTATTCCTTCAAAACTAAAAATTACTTACCAAGAAAACGATAAAAATTTATTAATAATCAGCACAAATGATACTATTTCAAGTAATTCAGATGATTCTTTATTGTTGTTTTTCGAACTATATAGATACAGAAATATATACTATTCCATAAAGAAGAAGAATATTCTATAACTATTACAGTTCTGTACTTTCTGAATTCGCATTTATTCATTGGAGTGAAGAAAGCAATGTTGACTTCACTTTAATTTGTAATGAATTGAAGACAGAAAAATGTATTTTATCGTACTACACACGTCTGCAACAGTGTGCGATCCCGAAATCGGAAGTTATCAGTTACAAGTTAGTTGATAATAGAAGTTAAAAATTATTGAGGAATTTTTCTTCAAATATTTGGCATGTTCTGTTTCTGAAAGATATACCAATGTTCTGGAGAGTTTTTTCAAGTTCTTCGGCCTTTTCCTTAGGGAAATTTTGCTTCTAATTTGTTGCTTAGAAAATAGCGTCTGACTCTGCCAATGATTCTGATGGAACTAAATGAGAACTTAATAAATAAATGTCTGATATTTTCCGGCTCCCGCTAGAAGATATTTTAGGAACTTTTTTGGAGTTGACTTTTTAAAAGGAGTCAAGTGAAGTAAACCAGTCAAGGGAAAATACAAAATATAGGCGTGAATCCTAGAATAACCCACTCCGTGGCAATTTTTTCAAATCTCGCCAAGAAAGTTTTTGAAATCTCTCCAAACTGGGTTTCCGCAAGATATTTCGGGGAGATTATTTTGAACATCCGATCACACCACCAAAATTCTTCAACCTGATTGGTTATTTGATATGTATAACTACGCGAAAGTTGGATTTCGTTAGAAAAGGTTTTATTTTTTAGGTAAATGGGTTTATTATTTCGCCATTCATGCTTCTGATCTCTTGCTGTTAGAATAATCGTTATTATTTCATTTTTAAAAGCAAAGGTAATTTTTTTTATTCCACTAAAAATATTTTAATTTGTAATAATTTAAATTTTTCTTAATACTTCAAATGTTTTTTTTTAATAATCGAAAAGCAACGTTGATACCAGTTATAATCCCCAACTTAGCTAGATTTCAAAAAGTGGACAAGAGGCGGGCTATTCTATGATTTCACCAACCATAGATAATGTTCAGAAAGCCGAACTATCTGTCATGGGCGAAAAAAGTGAAGAAGCTTTGAACAATATCTACTAAGAAATTTCCTTTTTTCCCTGCTGTGTTTGTCTGGAAATTCGTGCAACAGATGGAATTGTTTGAGTCCATGTTTTGTTAGAAATGGAGAAAATCTTAAATATATAATTGTCATTTTTTAAAAAATAAAAACTGGATTATGACACTCAATTATAACCCTCGGTACATCTTGTAAAAAATTTATTGTGTCAAGCATTGGCACCCTTTCCTAGAATTTTAAAGTATGATATCAGAATAATGTCAAGCTTGGTGAGTTTTGTAAAAGCAAGTACATAACGTCTTATGTTGCAATTTGTTAATGTATTCAACCTTCCTGCTATAGAATTGTAAATAGAATTTATTATAAATGTTTCAGTGGCTAAATTGTAGAATCGGGGGCCCCTCTGATAATTGGTGATTTGAAAACATGCTTATGTATATACGTATGAAAAGAAACAAGGAACTAATCACATAACCATAAATAGAAATTGTGGTAACCCGATGCTGACGTCATTAAAAGCAGAGACATAGGTGGTAATAACATGGTGAGTTTCAGCAAAATCATGGGGCTCCCGATTTTACACTTTAAATGTTTCAATTAAATTTTAATGTGACACAGAATTTTAGTTAGAAATTTTAGTGAAAAGAATCAATGTTTATACATTTAATATCTTAAAATATCTAAATTACAAAATCAATACATTTTATATAGTACATATAAAAAATTCATGTTTACCATCTTCAGCTTTTATTTGTAAAAATAAAAGGCGCAATGTATAGTCAATAAATTTAGCAATATTTATATTAAATATTTTGCATGAAGTATTGTATTCATTGCATACAGAAATAATAAAAAAATCTGTATTATCTGTTCATACTAACTTAATAAATTGTAATATAATAATGAATAAATTTAACTTAATTTTTATTACATATTTCAATGAATTGTAGAAATATAACTTTTAAAAAATCATTATTCATCTATTCACTTTCTTTAATTTCTTATTCCTCTGTGTGAACATCTAAATTTACAGCAAGATTCATAGATACATTAAAAAATATATAACTATATATGAATGAAAATCATCATAAAATATCTTTTAAACATAACTTAAAGACAAAATTTATTCAACTAATGTAAGAGAAACCATGCTTACCTTCATCAGCATCACCACCTTCATCTTCTATTTGTAAAAATAAAATACATGAGATATAGTCAATAAATTTAACTCCAATTGCATTACATCTTTGCATGAAGCATACATATAAATAAAAAAATCTATGTTCATCTGTTTGCACTCATCTTCTTCAATTTCCCCTTCATTTGCGTAAACATCTTAGTTTACAGCAAGATTCATTGATAAATCATAAAATATATGAATGAGAAACATCATAAAATATCTTTTTAACATATCTTAACCACAAAATCAATTCAACTGATGTGAGAGAAATCATGCTTACCTCCTTCAACATCACCTTCAGTTTCTATTTGTAAAAATAAAATACATGAGATACAGACAATAAATATAACTCCATTTGTATCACACATTTGCATGAAGCATACAAATAAATAAAAAAAAATCTATTTTCATCTATTTGCACTCACCTTCTTCAATTTCCCCTTCATCTGTGTGAGCATCTAAATTTACAGCAAGATTCATAGATAAATCAAGAAATATATAAATATATGAATGAGAAACATTTCAAAATATCTTTTTAATATAACTTGAAGAAAAAATTTATTCAACTAATGTGAGAGAAACCATGCTTACCTTCTTCAGCATCACCTTCATCTTCCGTTTGCAAAAATAAAATACATGAGATATACTAAATAAATTTAACTCCATTTGTATTACATCTTTGCATGAAGCATACAAATATATAAAAAAATCTATGTTCATCTATTTGCACTCACCTTCGTCAATTTCCCCTTCATCTGTGTGAACATCTTAATTTTCAGCAGGATTCATTGATAAATCATAAAATATATGAATGAAAAACATCATAAAATATCTTTTTAACATATCGTAACCACAAAATCAATTCATTGATAAATCATAAAATATATAAACGAGAAACTTTGTAAAATATTTCTTAAACACATATATAAAATATATCTTAACCACAAAATCAATTCAACTGATGTGAGAGAAACCATGCTTACCTTCTTCAACATCACCTTCAGTTTCTATTTGAAAAATGAAATACATGAGATAGAGACAATTAATATAACTCCATTTGTATTACATATTTGCATGAATCATACAAATAAAAAAAATCTATGTTTATCTTTTTGCACTCACCTTCTTCAATTTCTTCTTCATGTGTGTGAACATCTAAATTTACAGCAAGGTTCATGGATAAATCATAAAATATATGAATGAAAAGCTTCATAAAATATTGTTTAACATATCGTAAAAACAAAATCAATTCAACTGATGTGATAGAAATTATGTTTACCTCCTTCACCATCACCTTCAGTTTCTATTTGTAAAAATAAATTACATGAGATAAAGTCAATTATTATAACTCCATTTGTATTACATATTTTCATGAAGCATGCAAGTAAATAAATAAATATCTATATTCATCTATTTGCACTCACCTTCTTCAACTTCTTCTTCTTCTTCATGTGTGTGAACATCTAAATTTACAACAAGGTTCATGGATAAATCATAAAATATATGAATAATAAACTTCATAAAATATCGTTTTAACATATCTTAACCACAAAATCAATTCAACTGATGTGCAAGAAACTATGCTTACCTCCATCAACAACACCTTCAGCTTCTATTTGTAAAAACAAAATACATGAGTATACAGTCAATTAATATAACTTCATCTGTAATACCTATTTGCATGAAGCATACAAATAAATAAAAAAAAATCTATGTTCATCGATTTGCACTCACCTTCTTCAATTTCTTCTTCATGTGTGTGAACATCTAAATTAACAGCAAGGTTCAGTAATAAATCATAAAATATATGAATGAGAAACTTCATAAAATATCTTAATCACAAAATCAATTCAACTGATGTGAAAGAAACCTTGTTTACCTCCATCAACATCACCTTCAGTTTCTATTTGTAAACATAAATTACATGAGATAAAGTCAATTATTATAACTCCATTTGTATTACATATTTTCATGAAGCATGCAAGTAAATAAATAAATATCTATATTCATCTATTTGCACTCACCTTCTTCATGTGTGTGAACATCTAAATTTACAACAAGGTTCATGGATAAATCATAAAATATATGAATGATAAACTTCATAAAATATCGTTTTAACATATCTTAGCCACAAAATCAACTCAACTGAAGTGAGAGAAACCATGCTTACCTCCTTCAACATCACCTTCAGTTTCTATTCGTATAAATAAAGAATGCATGAGATATAGTCAATTATTATAACTCCATCTGTAATACCTATTTGCATGAAGCATACAAATAAATAAAAAAAAATATATGTTCATCGATTTGCACTCACCTTCTTCAATTTCTTCTTCATGTGTGTGAACATCTAAATTAACAGCAAGGTTCAGTAATAAATCATAAAATATATGAATAAGAAACATTATAAAATGACGTTTTAAAATATCTTTAACCACAAAATCAACTCAACTGAAGTGAGAGAAGCCATGCTTACCTCCTTCAACATCACCTTCAGTTTCTATTCGTATAAATAAAGAATACATGAGATATAGTCAATTATTATAACTCCATTTGTATTACATATTTTCACGAAGTATACAAATAAATAAAAAAATCTATGTTCATCTATTTGCACTCACCTTCTTCAATTTCCTCTTCATGTGCGCGAACATCTAAATTTAAAGCAAGATTCATTGATTAATCATAAAATATGTGAATTAGAAACTTCATAAAATATCTTTTAAACATCTTTTATCCACGAAATCAATTCAACTGATGTGAGAGAAACCATGCTTACCTCCTTTAACATCACCTTCAGTTTCTATTTGTAAACATAAAATACATGAGATATAGTCAATTAATATAACTCCATCTGTAATACCTATTTGCATGAAGCATACAAATAAATAATAAAAAAAATACTATGTTCATCGATTTGCACTCACCTTCTTCAATTTCTTCTTCATGTGTGTGAACATCTAAATTAACAGCAAGGTTCAGTAATAAATCATAAAATATATGAATGAGAAACTTTATAAAATGCCGTTTTAAAATATCTTTAACCACAAAATCAACTCAACTGAAGTGAGAGAAGCCATGCTTACCTCCTTCTACATTACCTTCAGTTTCTATTCGTATAAATAAAGAATACATGAGATATAATCAATTATTATAACTCCATTTGTATTACATATTTTCACGAAGCATACAAATAAATTAAAAAATCTATGTTCATCTTTTTTGCACTCACCTTCTTCAATTTCCTCTTCATGTGCGCGAACATCTAAATTTAAAGCAAGATTCATTGATTAATCATAAAATATGTGAATGAGAAACTTCATAAAATATCTTTTAAACGTATTTTATCCACGAAATCAATTCAACTGATGTGAGAGAAACCATGCTTACCTCCTTTAACATCACCTTCAGTTTCTATATGTAAAAATAAAATACATGAGATATAATCAATTAATATAACTCCATTTGTATTATATATTTGCATGAAGCATACAAATAAATTTTAAAAAATCTATGTTCATCTATTTGTAATCACCTTCTTCAATTTCTTCTTCTTGTGTGTGAACATCTAAATTTGCAGCAAGGTTCATTGATTAATTATAAAATGTATGAATGATAAACTTCATAAAATATCTTTTTAACGTATCTTAACCACAAAATCAATTCAACTGATGTGAGAGAAACCATGCTTACCTCCTTCAACATCACCTTCAGTTTCTATTTTTAAAAATAAAATACATGAGATAGAGACAATTAATATAACTCCATTTGCATTACATCTTTGCATGAAGCATGCAAATAAATCAAAATAATCTATCTAAATCTATTCACACTCACTTACTTTAATTTCCTCTTCATTTGAGAGTCCAACTTTTTTATTTATAGCAAAATTCAATCTTATTCAATTTTACTTATCTTGCATATTTTGTATAACGTTTTTATTGCAAAGCAAATAAATGAATAAAAAGCATGTGTTAAGCTGTTTATACATGCTTGCTTTATTTTCACTTTCATTTGGATGTCCAACAGCTTTATTTAAACCAAGATGTATTCTTAAATAATCATTCCACAAAGAGTTTTCCCAATTTATATACTAGTGAAATGGAATTATATAATTGTAGCGGTAGTTACACTACATTGCTACCTATCAGAATTTTATCTGTTATAGAGTTCGATGAATGGATACCACTAGTTGATTCATTGTTGTTTTATGAGAAGCCTGGAGAGCTGTATTAAGATTACCGGACTTTGAGTGCTGGTCGTGAGAGCTGCATTTAGATCGTGGTCGCTCTTATGTTGCAATTAGCAATCGAGTGTGTACTGACTCCAGTTGTGTGTAATTGAGACTGAGTAGCAACAGTGTGAGAAAATCAATGACGCCGACACAGATAGCAAGATTTCAAGAATTTATTGTGCTCTATCCTTTAAATTTGGTGTGTTCATATCGAGATCGACGTTTCTCTTCAGATAGGCGGGTACGGGTCACCAATGTGGGGGCTAGAATGACGACTGTCAAACATTATCCATTAAAAGGTACCCTATGTGTTTTATTATTGTAGTGGTAGTTACACTAAAAGCCATATAATTCTTTATGACCAGATGGTGTATATATTTTGAAATTATAATTTTGACCTTAAGTGTAAAGCACTGTTAAACAGATTTTTTTTCTTGGTGAAAAAGCTTCGAAAAACACTATTAAGAGCTTACCTTCTGTAACAACACCATCAGCTGCCAATCCTATATGATGAAATACATGAAATATTATATTTAAACTCAATTAATTTTATATTTCGAAATTTCATGCAGTCCCAACTGTGCAAAAAACAACACAATAAATTTTTTTATAAATAGTTCATATTTACTTCCGCCAAGATAAGTAGTCGCACCTAAAGCTAGATCTAACCCAAAATAACGAAATGCAAGATTTGTTAAAAATTTCTCTTATGCGTGAGATCAATTTAGTTGATAAATAAGAAATCATTCACGCTTACCTTCCTTTTTTCCATCAATAGATTCTATTTGTAAATAACAAAATAAGTGAAATATTATCATTAAAAATATATTTAATATTTTAATATAATATGTATTTAAAGTATTCTATTATACAATATAAAGGAATGTAGATGAAATTATTTATACTCACTAGCGCCACTAAGATTAACCGGAACATTTAAACCTGTAATATATATAACATACATATATCTATATCTATCTATCTCTATATATATACACTGAAGAGCCAAAAAAAACTGGTATACCTGCCTAATATCGTGTAGGGCCCCCGCGAGCACGCAGAAGTACCGCAACACGACGTGGCATGGATTCGATCAATGTGTGAAGTAATGCTGGAGATAATTGACACCATGAATCCTGCAGGGCTGTCCATAAACCAGTGGGAGTAAGAGGGGGTGGGGATATCTTCTGAACATCACGTTGCAAGTCATCCCAAATATCCCAGCGATGTCGTAGATTTGATGTTTTACCGGATTTCCGATACTCATGGTATACTCGTGAAATGGTCGTACGTGAAAATCCAAATTTCATTGCTATCTCGAAGATGCTATGCCCCATCTCCCGTGCGCCGACTATAACACCACGTTCAAACTCACTTAAATCTGTATAACCTGGCATTGTAGCAGCAGTAACCGATCTAA
>NC_092212.1:75220099-75266642 GCF_043381705.1 Parasteatoda tepidariorum
GCCAAAAAATACATCGAAACTGTCCTGAAACCAAAATTGATACCTTCCATCAGGGATCTCTTCCCCAACAACGCACCATTTATTTTTCAGCAGGATTCAGCTCCATGTCACACAGCAAAAGTATGCATAGCATGGTTTCAAAATAAACACCACACTTGGGTCCACACTTTTGGCCACCACTGTATATATATATATAAAAAGTTGAAAATGATACAAAGTTCCTTTTTCTTCCTTGCCTTGTTTTATTTGTATTTTTATCTTTAAAGTATTCTGTTTTCAAATAAAAATGTAAAAGTTTCAAAGGGTAAGTTAGTGATAAAAAATTTAATTGGATGATTTTTTGACACACATCGAAGATGGCTTCCAATATTTATCACGGTTATGCTAAAAAAAAAGGTTTTGAGAGTTATGTTCAAGAACAGAAGACTTAAAAAAGGTACACGTACAGTCAGCAAAAAAAAAAAAGATATCACCCTGAATAACTTTTGTTCTAATGATCGGATTTTCACGATCTAAGTGTCAATCTTAATGGTTCCCGGGGGTGACCTCAAANTTTTTTTTTTTTGCTGACTGTACATTTGTCTAATATAGCCTAAACATAAGAATGCCTTATAAACATTTTTCACGCTAATAAAAGTTGTTAGGCTATCACAGATGCGATTTAATAAATTAATAAACAGAGATGAAGTAGGAACAAAAAAATAAAGAGCAAATGTTTTCATAGCAGAAGCTTTTTTTAAAGGGTAATAAATATCTATCCATAAGATATTTTATGCAATAATGAACATGATTAGTTATGCACAATGAAGATTTGCGCTTATCGTCTTCATCCTCATTAGCAGCTTCTATTATTTAACGATAAAATGTATAAAATATTATCCTTAAATAAAATATTTCTCGATATTTAAATTTATATACCTTATGTTTAAAATTATTTTATACTTACGATGTTCATTCTCATCTGTTATAATGATACACAGAGTTATAATTTATTAAATTCATATTAATTTCATACAAAACTAATTAACTAAATTTCAATTAAAAACAATAAATGAGTAATTAAATAAAACATTTTTTTTTCCTTTTTCAAGTAGGAAAATGTATTATATTTTATTTAATACAAGCAGCTCTTTGTTTCAATTTCAAATAAGAAATATTATTGTACGATTAAAAAATAGTT
This sequence comes from Parasteatoda tepidariorum, assembly GCF_043381705.1. NCBI lineage: Eukaryota > Metazoa > Arthropoda > Arachnida > Araneae > Theridiidae > Parasteatoda > Parasteatoda tepidariorum. Next base: position 75,221,280 of record NC_092212.1, read on the forward strand.
AAATGAAAGGTTGGAAAATTCAATCTATTAAATTAATCCTATTAAACTTAATCTAATTTTGATCAAAATACTAGAAGGCTTTTAAGCATTTCTCACACTGATGAAAATTATTCGGTTATCACAGTTTCGATTTTATAAATTAATAAACAAAGATGAGGCAGGAAAGAAAAGAGTAAATGTTTTCTTAACAGAAGCTTTGTTTAATAGGTAAGAATATCTATCGTTAAGTTATTTTATGCACTAATGAACGTAATTAGTTATGTACAATGAACATTTGTGCTTACCGTCTTCATCTTCGTCAGCATCTTCTATTTTTTAACAATAAAAAGCATGAAATATTAAAATTAAATAAAATATTTTTCATAACGGATATTTAAATTTATATATCTAATGTTTAAAATTATTTTATACTTACCATACCCATAGTCAGCTATTACAGTAATACACAGAATTATAGATATATTAAATTTACATTAATTTTATTCGTAAGTCATTAACTAAATTTCAATCAAAAACATTGCACGAGTATTTTTTAAAAAAACAAAATTTTTTTTCCTTTTAGAAGCAGGAAAATGTATTATGTTTAATTCAATGCAAGAAGCGCTATGTTTCAATTTCAAAAAAGAAATATTATTGCTCTTTCAAAAAATAGTTAAATGAAAAGTATGAAAATTCAATTAATTTTATGCAATTAAAGCAACCCTTCATTTAAATTTGAGGTAAGAATCATTATTTAAGTATTAAAACGTTATTTTAATTTTGAAACAAGAAAATATGCAAATCAAAGTAATTACATTATTTTTGTTACTTGTGTTATTAAATTTAGGGTGAGTTTAAACTATTAATTTTTGTAAGTTCTTTCATTATTGTCTTAGAACATGGAATCTGCTGACTTCATTGTTAATCTTTCATTTGTTATTTTTCTCATACTGATTTTCGAATACAATTGAAGGTAGCTTCAAACAATCATTCTATCCCTAATTTTTATTTCTGTCACAAATCGAAGAAGGTTTTGAGGTTTTTCCTACGAACTCTTGTCATTTTCGCTAATGTTTCCTCTGAGGGATTAATTTTCGAGCTACTAAAATGCATATTGTATTTTTAACGAGAATTTTAATCATCACCGATAATTGAGCCATGGATCACAGGATTAGCATTTTGAGTCGAACCATACCACGTATTCAGGCCATCAGGCTGTCTGACGCAATCCAATCTTTTCAAGTCATTTCCAATATGTATCCAGCAAAAACCTATCTTTACAATTAGCGTGAACTACGGCTCCGTAACAGAATTATATAGGTCTTTTGAAAAAACAAGAAAAATCACGAAGTTTTTCTGAACACAAACTGATAGCATTAATTTCAATTTTATCTAAGAAGCAATAAAAAAAAAATTTTTTTTTTGTCTGTTTATATTAAAAGTTTATGAAAATAACATAAGTTTGGTTGCTGTTTTTATGTAATAATAGTTTTATTTTTTATTTATTTAACCCATTTAGGAAGAATAGTTTATTTCTGACGAAATGGTCACATAATATTATGATGCTACCATTTTTAATGCTAGGGTCATGTCTATCTACTCTGATAATTTTATTAAAAACATGCATGCTATCTATTCTATAATACCTCTACTATAATTCTGCACTAGGAAAAAATTTGGAAAATTAGAGAATCTATATAAATGAAACTTAGGCTATCTATATTTTTTTGTCGGAGATTTATCACACTTATTTAAAAAAAACATTTCTGAGAGTTATGTTCAGGAGCAGAAGATTAAAAAAAGGTACACATATTTAATATAACATATTTTTTTCATAATGTTAGAAGGCCTTATAAAAATTTCTCACACTGATAAAAATCATAAGACTGTGACAGTTTTTATTTAATAAATTAATAAACAAAGATAAAGCAGAAAAAAGAATAAAGAGTTAATGCTTTCATAGCAGAAGCTTTGTTTAATGGATAAGAATTCCTGGATGATTCTCTCAAAATACAACAATTGACAGTCCCTTGCTTCAAGATTAAATACTGTAGTACTAAAAGAACTTTTTTTAAAAAAGTTAAAAAATAACATTGCTGTTAGCAGTTTAAAATGACTTTGCATTAGCATTGACTGTTTTGCACACTTAAGAAATTTAATTGAATTTCAAAATGTCATTTTCCTGGTATGTCACAAACAGTATTTCCAATAATAACTAGCTTCAAAACCTCCCATATATTTTTCAATATCTAATTATTTTTATCTCAACCGTTGTAAGCATTTCTAGAATATATGCAGAGGGTATTAATTCCAAAAACTTTGTTGAAAAATGTTTTTTCTGTCAATAATTTGTTTGTCTCATGAAAATCAGTCCTTTTCCTGGCCACTTTTGTTTTTAGTAATTTATAACCAAAATAGATAGTGCCAGCAATCAATATCTTTGGTTAAGAGATTGATTAGAATACCATCCTATCAGAACAAGTTTAATTGCAGGAATAAATAACCAATTTTCTGTGCCAAAATGTATTTCAAAACATTTTACAAGGTGAGTAGGTTTTCATGTTGTCATATTCCTGTCCTCTTTTAACATAAACTACATAGGTTTTCCTGAGTTATTTCAAGATATCCTGCTGTTTTCTGCGAAAAGTAAACGTCTTAGGCCGAAATGTTACATTAAAGTAAAGTTAAATGCTGCAAAATGGCAAATTAACTTTATCCTGACTGTCATTTTCCTGGCTTATGAATGCCAGTCCTCAGAAATTTTTTTAAACAGTCTAATGTAAAGAGGGAAAGCAAATATTAACCTAATACCCAGTTTATGTAAGATTTTAATATGATTGTATGTAATCAAAGTTATTTATTTGTTTAATGATTGATTACTATACAAAATTTTATTCTGTACATATCAACAACAAAAAATTAAAAAATGTAACAAAGTTGTTAAATAAAATGATTTGAAATATTTTAAATTTAAATAATATAATAAAAAGTTTCCGATGTAAATTATCATAAAAATAATTTTACTAGGTTATTTTAAAGCATGGAGCCTAAAAACAATCAAGGAAAAATAAATTGAGAAAAAAACGAGAAACCGAGAAGAAACGGTGTGTTCAAATTGTTCACAATAATTATTTTTGGAATTTATTTACACAAAAAGTTAAATTAACATTTCAACTTAGTCATTTTGAGTTTTTTAAGTTGAAATACTTACTATTAACTTTGAATGACTCTTTTTTTAACTTCTAAGCTAATATGACTCTTTTTTAACGTCTAGCTTAGAATGACTCTTTTTTTAACTTCTAAGCTAATATGACATTTTCCTGGCATTCAAAATTTGGTTAATTTCTATTTTATTTTTTTTCTAGAAGAAATGTCAATAAACTGCACAGCTGTCTGTAAGATATTAATAAATGTAACTAAATAAACATGCAAAAAAAATTTTAGATTGTTTTGAAGGCTTTAAATTTGAAGAAATTGTTTTAACGAATTGTCAGGTTTCTAAAGAATCCCCCTACCCCATCAATAAGTTATTTTCTGCACTAATAAACCTTTTAGTTATGAACAATGAAGATTTGTTCTTACCGTCTTCATCTTCGTCAGCAGCTTCTATTTTTTAACAATAAAATGCATGAAATATTAACATTATATATTTCGCATAACAGATAATTAAATATACATATTTTACGCTTAAAATTATTTTATACCTACCATGCTCATCTTCAGCTATTATAGTTTTACGCAGAGTTATAGATTTATTAACTTTACATTAATGTTATACAAAACTTATTAATTAAATTTATATCAAAGACATTGCGTGAGTATTTAAAAAAATCGTTTTTTTCCCTTTAGAAACAGGAAAATGTAACATATTTTATTCAATACAAGAAGCTCTTTGCTTCAATTTCAAATATGAAATATTATTGCTTCATTAAAAATAGTTAAATGGAAGGTAGGAAAATTCAATCTATTTCATGCAACTAAAACAACCCTTCATTTAAATTTTAGGTAAGAAATATTATTTGAGAACTAAAAAGTTATTTTGATTTTGAAACAAGATAGTATGAAAATCAAAGTAATTATATTAGTTTTGTTACTTGTGTTATTAAATTTAGGGTGCGTTAAAAATATAAATTTTTGTAAGTTTTTCCTTTTACCCTTAGAATATGGAATCAATTAGTCAAGAGATAAGTCACATGAGGGCTACCTTCCTGCTTCCTGTCACTTTAGTATCGGGATGAACGAACTATCACACTTGCGACACTTCAGTAATGGGATGAACGAACTAGCACAGTTACGTCACTTTAGTATCGGGATGAACGAACTGGCACAGTTATGTCACTTTAGTATCGGGATGGACTATCACACTTGCGGCACTTCAGTAATGGGATGAACGAACTAGCATAGTTGCGTCACTTTAGTATTGGGATCAACGAACTAGCACAGTTATGTCACTTTAGTATTGGGATCAACGAACTAGCACAGTTGCGTCACTTTAGTAATGAGATCAACGAACTAGCACAGTTGCAACACTTCAGTAACGGTTTCTATGAACTAGCACAGAACTGGCAGCACGTCATCTTTTCAGACGGTTCATCAGGTAATGCACAATGATCGCCGCATCATATAGAACGCACAAACGTCTCGATTAACTTTTCATTTTGAGGAGCAACCGTTACATCTCTGACGTACTAAAAACCGAAAAATTTTTTTCATCTGGCTACGTTCACAGCCTTTTTTTTAATTCAAAACATATCAGAATTGCTTTCCATTCTTTGCTGATTTTCATTGTTAATATTTTCATTCAGGTTGTCGAATACAACTAATGGGAGGTTCAAATAACCATTCTTTCCCTCCTTTTCAGTTCTGCCGCAAATCTAAAACGGTTCTGAGGGTTTTCTTTCTAACTCTTGTCATTTTCGCTAACGATTCCTCTTGGGGATGAATATTCGAGCTAATGAAATGCAATATTGTATTTCTGTCAAGGATTGTAATTAACACCGAAAACTGAGCCATGGGCCACGGGATAAGCAGTTTGAATCAAACCATACCACGAATTAATGCCATCAGGCTGTTTGACGCAATTCTATCTTTTCAAGTCATTTCCGATATGTATCTATCAAAATCCTATCTTTACAGTTAGCGTGAAATACGGCTCTGTAACAGAATTATGTAGGTTTTATTAAAAATGAATGAAAAATCACTAAGTTTTTTCTGAAAACATGCTGATAGCATTAATTTAAACTTTATCTAAGAAGCAATAAAAGAAATAATGAAATTTTTTGTCTGTTTACATTAAAAGTCTATGAAAACAGCAAGTGTTTTGTTGCTGTTTTGATGCAGTAATAGTTTTATTTTATATTTTTTTAACTCGTTTATTAAGAATAGTTTATTTCTGACGAAAAAGTCACAAAATATTATGATCCTATCATTTTTAATGCTAAGGTCATATCTATCTGAACCAATAATTTTATTAGAAACATACATGCTATCTATTCTATAATACCTATACTATAATTCTATCCTAGGAAAAAATTAGAAAAATTTATTGCGTTTATATTAAAAAAAACATTTTTGAGAGTTATATTCAGGAATAGAAGATTAAGAAAAGGAACACAACTGTCTAATATAGCCTATTTTTATTATAAGGCCTTATAAACATTTCTCGCACTAATAAAAATTATTTGGCTATCAAATTTTTATTTAATAAATTAATAAACAAAAAAGATGCAGGAAAAAAGTCAATGTTTTTATAGCAGAAGCTTCGGAGTTTATTAGGCAAGAATACCTATCCATAAGATTTTTTATGCACTAATGAACATAATTAGTTACGTACAATAAAGATTTGTGCTTACCGTCTTCATGTTCGTCAGCAGCTTCTATTTTTTAACGATTAAATATATTAAATATTATCATTAAATAAAATATTCCTCATAACATATATTCAAATTTATATATCTTATGCTTAAAATTCTTTTATACTTACCATGCTCATCGTCAGCTATTATAGTGATAAACAGATTTGCACATTTATTAACTTTACATTAATGTTATTCAAAACTTATTAATTAAATTTCAAACAAAAACATCACGTCAGTATTAAAAACAAATTTCCCTTTAGAAGCAGGAAAATGTTACATATTTCATTCAATGCAAGAAGCTCCTTGTTTCAATTTCAAATAAGAAATATTTTTGCTCTGTTAAAAATAGTTAAACGAAAGGTAGGAAAATTGAATCTATTTTATGCAACGAAAGCAACCCTTCATTTAAATTTTAGGTAAGAAATATTAATTGAGTACTAAAAAGTTATTTTAATTTTGAAACAAGAAAATATGCAAATCAAAGTAATTACATTATTTTTCTTACTTGTGTTAAATAATTTAGGGTGTGGTGAAAATTTAAATTTTTGTTAAGTTGTTTCAGTTTTGCCTTAGAATATGGAATCGATGGGTCAAGAGATAAGTCACATGAGGGCTACCTCCCTCCATTAAGATTCAAAAATACCAATGAAGATGCAACAAGGACCGCGAATTGTCATATAAAGTTATTCGACAGATAACAAAACTCTTTACTCGAACAATTGGGCTACCTTTGCAGAAGTTGAGCGAAGGTGAGCGTTCCTCTACAACTACCATATCTGTTGCGTCATTCAGTAATGGGATCAACGAACTATCACAGTTGGGTCATGTCAGTAATGGGATAAACGGGCTAGCACAGAACTGGCAGCACGTTGTGTCACAGGGGATAGAGTGCTCGTTTCCCAATGAGGTAAACTGGGTTCGAATCCCTGCAAAGACTGGTTTATTCAAATTCAGCACCCGGCGTGCTCCGATCACAGTGCTGACGTAAAATATCCTAAGTGGTAGACGGATCATGGGTTAGAGTCCTCTTGCAGTCAGGCTAACCATGGGAGTTCTTCGTGCTTTTCCTCGCCATGTAACGCAAATGCGGGTTAGTTCCATCAAAAAGTCCTCCACGAAGGCAAATTTCTCTCAAAATTTGATCCAGGAGTTCACTTGTCTTCTGGAGTATGTTTAAAATTGCAAGGCTAAGGAGTTAAACATTGGTATCTGCAAACTGAAAATTCGGTCGGCTGTTCAACGACGGTTATAATTATAATAATCATGCCGTTAAATTGTAAGGAATTATTTGAGCCGAAATGACCATAGCCGTTTGACAAACAACGTAATATTAATATTTTACTTTTTTACTTGGAAGGTATGAGTCGGAAGGTATGAAACAGCAGTTGCATAATGAGCAAAAAATGTTAGTAGTGGGAATGGTTTCCTCTTACAGATATACAGAGCTTGCAGCGTGATTTCATACTTGAAAAAAAGGCAGTTTATTATTTCCTGTGGCAATTGGCCTGAATTGTCCTGCTGAAATTTCATACACATCGACTGCAACGAGTGTTACGCACAATCATGCGTGTGTATTACAATTGCTGAATGATATTTGTTTTGTATTGTATCAATGTGCGTGCACATCAAATTTCATTAAAATCGTTCCAGTAGTTCTAGAGATGATCGACTAAGTCTGCAAATTCTCGGAATTTCATACATCAGTGTATAATAAGCTGATATCTAAACAAAGATGGTTGACTCAGATAAATAGTTACCGCATAATTTGAAACAGGACATTTAAATTACTTTAGAAAATATATTGGATACTAAGATATCAGCAATTTTTAAAAAGAAAAATTGTTTATCAATGTTATCATAGTTGCTTATTTTCCTGTAATCAATTGTTAATCAGATTAAAAATAAGTCTTTTAAGCACAAAAATACGATTTAATGCACAAATTTATATTAATGAAACTGCAATTAATCATTAATACTCACCCTCTTCTTTTTCAAAAGCTTCGATTTCTAAGAAAACAAAATGTATTAAATCACTAAACAAGAAATCCATTCGTTCTAATGTATTATTTATAACGTATTTTATACTCAAATATGCGTAATTAAATACGAAAACAATATCTCACTCACTGTTTCCGTTCATATCATAAATGTCGACTTCTGAAAGGTAAAATACGTAAAAAAATAATCTTTATCTTAAAAACTTTTTATTTTCAATTTTAAATAAAAGAGCGTTAAATAATTTATTTAAACTTACTCTCTCCATATTTGTCAAAAACATCAATCTCTAAATAATGTACAACGTATAATAATAATAAAAAAGGTTTATTTAAAACATTTCGCAATGTATATTTCATGTACGAACTAAATTAACTCAATGTGAAATGAATCAGTTATACTCACTCTTTCCATGTTTGTAAATGGATTCTATTTCTAAACGATAAAATATATAAATACTAATAAGCTAAAACACTATTTATCTTAAAATAATTTCGCATGCAAATCATAATTTTATGAAGTTAAATCAGTGATAAATGATTTATACTTACTAAATCCTTGCTCGTCGTAAACTTTTATTCCTAAATTATAAAATATAGTTAGTTAAATAAAGTAGAATTTGAATTAAAAAAACTTCGTGTAAGTTATTTTATGTATAAAAAAAATTATCTCATATATTATTCATACTCACTTTCGCCATTCTCATTATATACTACTATTGCTAGAAGATAAGTAAAATATTAGAACTCAACAAAATCACAACAAATTTTAAATATTTTCTTGCTCTGCATTTTAAGCATTGGACATGCAAATAAGTTCCCGTTCCTCACAAGATGGAACTACCAGAAAGTATGGTGTGGCAGAAGTCGAATTCTTGGCCATAGATGGCGCCACTAGAAAACAAGAACAGTCGAATTCTTGGCCATAGATGGCGCCACTGGAAAACAAGAACAATCGCACCTCCTCTGCCTAAACAGGCATACGTCAACAACAACACCAGAAAGTTAGGTAGAAATTGACTGGTGTTAAACTTCTTATTGTTTGTTTGTTCATCTAGTAACAACATTACCTTAAAGTATTAGTGATTCTGCGTTAGGTTACACTACGTTACGTTAGTGATTACGTTATTGTTTTCTTGCAAAAATGTCTACTTTTAAATCAAATAAGCGTCATTTGCTTGAACTTTTGATTTACTTCTTTGATTTGAAGAAATCTGCAGCTGAGGTGTATCGATTGCTTTGAGAAGCATATGGTGAGGCTGCTTTAAATGAGAGAAGTTGTCGTGAGTAAAATTTTAAAACGTAATATCAGATGTTTTAAAACGGCGAGTTTGACGTCGAAGACAACGAACGCAGTGGTAGGCCGAAATTGCACGAACTCAAGAAATTGGAAAAATTATTGGAAGATAATTCTTCCCCAAATCGCAAAGAACTTGCTCTTACATTACAAGTGACTCAAGTGGCAATTTCACATCGTTTAAAATCGTTGGGAATGATCCAAAAACAAGGAAGTTGGGTTCCATACGAGCTGAAGACAAGAGACATTGAACTTCGATTTTGCATGAAAATTGATTTTGCTATTTGGAAACCCATCAATGGGAAGTCCTACTCCATCCGCCATATTTGCCAGACCTTGTCCCTTCAGATTATTACCTATTTCGGTCGATGGTGCATGGCCTGTCTGAATAGAAATTTACATCATTGGAAGAAACTAAGTAACGAGTCGATTCGTGGATATCCTCAAAAGATAAAGAGTTCCTCCGACGTGGCATCCGAATGCACCCAGAAAGATGGGAAAAAGTAGCGCCTCGTAATGAAAAATACTTTGAACAAAAGATAATGTACCATTTTTTCACAATAAACTGCAAAATTTTGATAGAAAATGACGGAAACTTATTTGTACGACCAATATAAATATGATCAAAATTAATATGACAAAAATCATTCATACTTACTTTCATCATCCCCGTCAACATTTTCTGTTTCTAAAGGATAAAAATAGGCACAGGATTAAAGCAATTTTAAGAATTATATTTAGTGATTAGTGTCTTAATTAATTAACCGAAATTATTTCATGCTACTGAAAAGAAGCAGAGAGGAATTTTTTTAGAAATGAAGAATTAAGGAGCAAAATGATAAATTTTTTAAACAATTTTTCAGATAAATTTCAGAGAGTATGAGAAAAAATTATTTTTTCAACATTTTATTTGAAATGTACGATAATACAGGGTTTTTGCGGTTCTTGAAAAATTTCAGTAGTGGTAGTAAATTAATGTTAAAAGATATTTCCTATTTCCATATACCACTTTGTCGTTAAGTGGTTTAGAAGTTGGAATTTTATAGCATATAAACTTTCTTTGGAAAGTAATTTTTAGTACTGGTTACGCAGAAATTAAATTATCTACATTTGTTTAGTTTTTGTTCCAACTTTTTAAAGTCAAAAAGGCCCGTGGGAACCATGTAATAGTTTCCAAAAGAAATGAATGTGAAAGTAATATTCGTAACACTTTAATGAATTTATAATATATTTTTTATTAGATATTAAGTTGTTTCTTTATTCTCAAACAATAGTTAATATGATCGAGAAAAAGTCTTTGAAACACAGAATTACTATTTTATACACAAATTTATATTATTAAAAGCGTAATTAATCATTCATACTCACCCTCTTCCTTTACAAAAGATTCTATTTCTAAAATGATAAAACGTATGAAATCAACAAAACAGTTTAAGTTTGAACAGACTCTATTTGTCTTAAGGTATTTCGAATAAATAAATATGAAATATTGAATACATAAAAAAATTGAGACTCACTCTCTCCATTTTCATTAAAAATGTCTATTTCTGAAAGGTAAAACGTATGAAATGTAAACGAATATTTATACTTCGATTTTTTATTTAGACTTCGTAAAGTTTTCTCTGTTTTTTTTTTCCAAAATTTATTTTCAATTTATTGAGCATAAAAAAATAATTTAAACTTACTATTTCCATCTTTATCATAGGTTTCTACCTCTAAATAAAGTACAAAATAATGTAGTAAAAAAATCTATTTCTATCGCGCATAAATTGACTCAATTAAATATGTAATGTGTACTTTATACTTACTCTTCCCGAATTTGTAAAGGTGTTCTATTCCTAGATGATAAAATATATGAAGGAAAATCAATAAACTAAAACGCAATTTGTTTTAACATTTTTCATATAGCGTATACAGTACCTGACAAAATTATTAAACGCACTATAAAATTCTTTGTAAAATCCTAAATTTGATACTATACAGCTTAAATGCTTTTACGCAACAGAAACTGGTTTGCACTTGCTTACGTTTGTGTATCAATTGGCTAACATTGTAAAGTAATGTAAGTTAAAAATGACTATACAAATAGAAAGTATACAGAAAATCTGAATAAAAATGCATCACATGTATGTTGAAATATAAAAGTATTGCATATAAACTGGTGCAAAATATGTAATAATAAAAAATAAAAAATAAAAACTGCAGTGTGTTTAATATTTTGGTCTAATTATTATAACATACTAATATAATACCTGATATAATAAATATTCTATATTTATACAATATATCATCCAATTTATCCAATCGTCGAATTTAGATTATATATCGTCTAATTTAACCAATTGATACACGAACATAAACAAGTGCTAACCGGTTTCAGTGGCGTAAAAACGATAAAGCTGTGTAGTATCACCTGGTAATTGAGATTTTGCATAGAATCTTTATGTGCACCTAATAATTTGACCAGGACCTACATTTTAAGCACAACTCTACGTAATTGGGGGTTTTTACAGAATGATTTGTACTTACTTATCCCATGCTCATCATAAACTTCTATTCCTAAATGATAGAATTAATGAACAATTATCGATTAAGAAATTTGAAACTCATATGAAAATATTTCATTTAATTCATTTCATGAACAAACCAAAAAAATAATTATGTCACATAATTATTTATACTCACTCTCTCCGTGATCATTAAAAGCTATTATTGCTAAAGAATAAAATAGATAAAATAATATTACTTAACTAAATCGCAACTAATTTAAATATTTCCTGTCATTCAATTATATATATAAATTTACATTAAATCTATTAATATTATCATACTTACTGTTTTCATCTTCAGCAATAGCTTCTGTTTCTAAATAATAAAAATAGATACGGGGTTAAAGAAACAATTTTAAGGAGCATGTTTAGTGATTTTCAGTCAAATTAGCTTGCATTAGACAACTTTGTGATCAATATGAATCTTTTGTTTCAGCCATAGTTAAGATTTTTTTTCTTTTGTGGGAGATAAAAAAATATCGTGCATAGTTATTTATATACATATTAATAGAAACGTAATATAATTAGAAAATTGATGGAAAAACTTAAAGGTTCTCATCTGGACACATTCCATTACGACAGGGAAAGAAACATTTCGACATAAAGAACAATTTTTCAAAGACAAAAATCCCTCTTTATAATGCGTTTATGCCTCAAGAAAATTAAAAAAATGTAATTTTAAATGAGTTTAAGATAAAAGAAGAAACACCGTAAACAAACTTCACGATATGAAGCAAAATAAAATAAACATATGATATAATAAGATATACTAATCGGACACTTAACAAAAGTTGTTAAGAAGAAAAATCATAATGAATGTGCTTTCAGCTTTATCGTGAAAATAATTGTTGAACTCAATTTCAGTGCTCTGCCATCCATAAAAAAAAACGCTTTAATAATAATAATAATTGGAAAATTTAAGCTACAAAGCTCATAATTAGTTAAACAGTTAATAGGAACAATAAAAAAGTATTTAAATTGTTAAATCATTAAACAATCAAAAAGGTAATATTTGTAGAACTTAACATTCAAACGTAAACCAGGAATAAACCCTTTCATTGGTTTCATATGGTGACTTTATAAGCCAGAGCCTTCGTCAGTGGAATGATAAAAACAGCTCTTAGACAGGGAAAGAGGGCATAATATTTATTTAATAATTAATGGAGAGAAAGCAACCATTAAAGTGACACAAAATCGTTGTGCTCCTCAATAAAAGCTAGGGAAAATCTTGCAAATTAAATCAGTAGGATGTCCCGTTTTAGGGAATAAGGGAAATCTAAGTAATTGTAATTGGTCTATTAAGTAGGCTTAACTATTTCAGGACCCTTAGCTATTTAAGGGAAAAAGTTTTTCCGACGAAATAGTTAAGCGGATAATAGTTAAAATGTTAATTAATAAATACTTGAACTAAAAATAGATTAAAAGACAGGATGTGGATATTAAAGAGTGAGAAAAAGCGTTTCGATTTGAATAATAAATTAAGAAAAAATAATATAAATTAATTTATATTACTGAAAATGTAATAAATCATTAATACTCACCCTCTTCTTGCATAAAACCATGTATTACTAAAAATATAAAACGTATGAAACTGATAAATAAAAAATCCTATTGGTTTTAACGTATTTCATCTAACGTATTTTACACAGAAATCAGCTAAATTGAATAGACAGAAAAATTTCCTACTCACGGTTTCCACTTTTATCGAAAATCTCTATTTCTGAAAGGTAAAGCACTTAAAATGTAAACAAATATTTAGACTGCGATATTTTTTAAAAACTTATTAGAATATCTTCTATTCTCCTTAAATATAATTTGAGAGTGAAAAAAATTATTTAAACTTACTATTTCCATCTTTGTCATAGGTTTCTATCACTAAATAACGGAAAAAGTGTTATAATTAGAAAAAAAAAATTATTTAAAATATTTTATGTAATGCATTTCATGCACAAATTAACTCAATTCAATATGTGATAAGTTAGTTATACTCACTCTTTCCTGATTTGTAAAGCATTTCTATTCCTAAATAATAAAAACATATAAAATATTATCAATAAAAACTAAAACGCAATATTTAAATTTTAAAACATTTTGTATTCCGCAATGTACACAACCGTACTCTTGCACAACTGTACGTAGTTGATTGTTTAAAACAATTATTTATACTTACGTATTCCATGTTCATCATAAACTTCTATTCCTAAATTATACAATTAATGTAAATTTTCAATTCAGTAGAGCGAAATTTATATAAAAAATTTCGTTTGATTCATTTCATGCATAAATAATTATGCAAGAATTATTATGCTATAAATTATTCATACTTACTCTCTCCATGTTCATCATAAGCTATTAGTGCTGAAAGGTAAAAAAAAAATTATTATGCAACTTAACTAAATCGCAAATAATTTTAAATATTTTTTACACTGCAATTTATGCATGAATTTATAATTTATCTGTTATAGATCATTCATACTTACTCTCATCCTCTTCTCCAACAGATAAAAAAATATTATTCAACTTAACTAAATCGCAAATAATTTTAAATATTTGCTCCATGATCATTATAAGCTATTATTGCTAAAGGATAAAATGGATAAAATATTATAACTCAACTAAAGCGCAACTAATTTTAAGTATTTTCTTGCATTGAATTATATATATAAATTTATATTAGATCACTTAAAAATAATTTATACTTACTGTCTTCACCTTCAGTATCAGCTTCTGTTTCTAAATGATAGAAATAGATATGGGATTAAAGAAGCTATTTTAAGAATCATGTTCAATGATTTTCAGTTTAATTAGCTTGCTTTAAACTATTTTGTGATCAATATGAAATATTTTTTATAGGACTATTACTCTCTTTTGGCTTGAGCCCCAGGGCCATAGCCAGGAAATTTTTAGGGGGGATATAAAAAGATAACGCATAGTTATTTGTATACATATACATAGAAAAATAATATAATTTGAAAAATATTTAGAAATATGATAGAAAAACGTGAGGGTTCTCATCAGGATGCATTCTCTTACGACAGCGAAAGAGACATTTCAAAATAAAGATAAATTATNCACATCTGCAGCAGAACTGGATATGAAGACAAAATTGCAGGACAGGAACACTTTAATTGTCCACTAATCTTCAGATTTCCTGCTATGTTTTAAAAAACTTTATTTGTGAAAACCTTCAGCGTGGCGGACAGCTGGCCGCCTTAGGCGGCTAGTATAAAATAATTGTCGAAAAAATAAAGTAAATCACAATTCAGTGCTGCCATTCATAAGAAAATAAAACTTTGCTAATAATTATAATTGGAAAATTTAAGCAAAAAAAACCCTCATAATGCGTAAAAAAAGTTAATAAAAACAACAATAAAGGTATTTCAATTGTAAAATCATTAAACAATCAAATAGGTGATATATGTAGATCTTAAGATGTAACGTAAACTAAGAATATACCCTTTTATTGGTTTCATAGCGTGGCTGTTTATAAGTCACAGCCTACATACATGGATGGAAAGCCGTTTATAGACTTCATCCTCTTTTTGCAAAGAAACAGATGCTTGAATTATACGTCAGAACCTACGGAGTACGGATGCATTTAGTAGTTCGACGCAACGAGCATAATTTGAGCAGTGGAGGAAAATAAGAAAGCTATCATTACGTTTGGGCTACAGAGCTGCGCAGTGAGGATTTTCTTGTTTATGGTAACCAGTGTTAGGGCATTCTCTCTTTTCGGAGATATTGGTTCAAAACACCCGAATATCATGAGTATGAGAAATATATACTCTTGTTTGACTGTTTTTGGTGTCTATTACCACCTAGTGCCTGCACTATTTTTCAAAAAAATCCATTAATCACATACTTACTATTTTATGTATAAATTGATATTACTGGAAATGTTATTAATTAATAACACTTACCCTCTTCTTTTATAAAAGCATGTATAACTAAAAATATAAAACATATGAAATTAATTAATAAAAACTCATATTGGTTTTCACGTATTTCATTTAACGAATTTTACACAGAAATCAGCTAAATTGAATACACAAAACAATTCCTACTCACGGTTTCCACTTTTATCGAAAATGTCTATTTCTGAAAGGCAAAGCATTTGAAATGTAAACAAATATTTTAGTTGCTATTTTTTGTCGGACTTCTATTTAACGAAATTTCATTTTGCGAATTTCTTTATTTTGCGATTTTTTTAGAGGAACCAAGAACATTTTGGAATTTCCAAACAGCGAAGTGAATTTTCTATTTTGCGAACTTTTTTTTAAGATCCACTTTCCCTATTTCCGAAAATATTTCGGATAATTTCAACATTGTTAACGCATTTCACCGGGGAAATGACCTTGAATTGATTTTCGCTGCCATTTAATTTTAGAGAAAGCTGTAAAATCCCTTTCCCTTTTTGTTTGTATTTCATACAGTAATCCATGCAAAATTCAATTTACGAGAAATCTTAATAGAAATTTTTACAGCCTGAATTGTGATGTTACAAATTTGTAACAGTTTTGCCAAAGCTGGATTCTTAGTCAGCGCGGAGAATATGGAAAATGCGGAATACCAGGATGATATTCCTTTAGAAGAACTCTAAAAAAAGATGGGTACAGCTAAGAGAGTACCACGAAAATAATGATGATATACTGATTTTCTTTTTATTGATTCTGAAGCAGAATCCAGAGAAACATGAACTGAATCGGATATTTTGGACAGCGTGAAAAATAAAAACAATACAGTAATAAATTGTGAAAAAGACGAGAAGATGAAGACGGAAATGACGATGAAATCACCAAACCTTCATATGATTAAATGCTAAAATAATTTCAAACAATTCGATAGTAGATAATAATTTACAAGCTAAAGGTGTTTCAATTGTTATTTTAATTATGTCTAGTGTTTATGAATTTAAAACCTGTTCTGTGTTGTTTAACACTAGAAAGACGGGAAATTAGTGTATACCTATATTGCCTAAATGCAGTCAAAATGACAGGATTGTGAATGCGTAAATAAATTTGTTTAAAATTAATTTTTAACATTTTTTATATTATTTACAGTTATTTAACAAGTTATTAGTAAATATTAACAATAAAAAAAATTATATGTTGTACAAAAAGTCACAAAATTCTAAGAAATTGTGTCATTATAGACATCATTGTTTTTCTAATTGAAATTAAAAGCAGTCAAAATGACTTCCTTAGGCAATCTAGTGTTAAGCAATTCAAATGGCGGTTTCCTATTTAACGAATTTTCCATATAACGAACTTTTTATCGGGATTTACCAGCTTCGTTAAATAGAGGTCCATAAATTTAATTTTACTTGAATAAGATTGAAAGAAATTATTCGAACTTACTATTTCCATCTTTGTCATAGGTTTCTATCACTAAATAACGTGAAAAGTATTATTATTAAAACAAATAATTTATGCAAAATATGTTATGTAATGCATTTCACTCATAAATTAACTAAATTCAATATGTGATAAGTCAGTATACTCACTCTTCCCTAATTTGTAAAGGGTTTCTATTCCTAAATAATAAAACATATAAAATATTATCAATAAAAACTAAAATGCAATATTTAAATTTTAAAACATTTTGTGTACCGCAATGTACACTACCGTACTCCTGCACAACTGTACGTAGTTGTTGGTTTAAAAAAATATTTATACTTACTTATTCCATGCTCATCATAAACTTCTATTCCTAAATTATACAATTAATGTAAATTTTAAATTCAGTAACGCGAAATTTATATAAAAAATTTCGTTTGATTCATTTCATGCATAAATATTTATGCAAGAATAATCATGTTATAAATTATTCATACTTACTCTCTCCATGTTCATCATAAGCTATTAGTGCTGAAAGATAAAAAAAAATATTATTCAACTAAACTATATCGCAAATAATTTTAAGTATTTTTTGCATTACATTTTATGTAGGATAAACCAACCAGTGAAGGAACATTTCATAGATATTTTTTAAGAATAAGATTTTAAGCGTTTTTGCTTAGGTTGTAATAGTAACAATAGCTTACTACCTAACAATAGGAAGTCATCTAACAATGCATTGGGTTATCTGGTCATGGAGTCTTCTCCGGAAATTTTTTTGAATTTGTTAGTATCCGCTCAACACATTGTTTCTTTGACAAAATTATAAGGTCAGTGTTTGTACTTATCCGTTTGAAGTTCAATTGATTGCATATAATAATTCTTTTTTTCTCATTGTGAAAAAGTTAATTCAAAGTATGGTTATTGAAGTGACGTTCTACTTTTTTAAGCATCATAACATAAGCAAGTACTGAGATCAAGGTGTGTTTATTAACAGGATTACCCAACGATGAAAAACCAATGAATGAACAAGTGCTCCTTTACAGGGATTTTTCCAAGTTAATGAAAATAAAATAAAATTTTTAATTTCTTTGTACCTTTAGTCATATTATACACCAAAATTATGTTAAAAATACAAATAACAACTTCTAACCAGTGAAGGAACAGGCATGTTCTTTCACAGGGAATAGATTTCCCAGTGAATAAAAAGTATGTGTGAAATATGATTTTACATGGATAATTAGTAGTTCTGCGATATAGAAGACACCTAAAATTCAGTTAAATGTTGTATGAATAGTTCCTAAAACGATTTCATTTCAAAATGCTAATTTAATTGCTAAATTTATTTAAAGAATTATAATTATAACTATAATTAATTCATCATTTATCTTTATAAATGTAGTGGTTAGTTACATCATGCGTTAGACGCCTTAATAAACTATGTTTACTGATCGAAAACTAACTAAATATAATAATAAAAGCTTGAATAGAACATTTCTTTGCTGGCTTTTGCTTCAATAATTAGCTAAATTATTATTCTATTGCGGTCTTTAACGTCATAACGAAAACTGGTAGAAAAATCCATTTAAAGACAATCATCTAGGTGAAAAATGGGTGAAGTCTTTTCAGAATGGCATCCACTGATAACTCGCGAAGATAATTTCAAAAGGCAAAACTTCCCTTAGAGAGAATGATATTCGAAGGACTGGTTTGAAGAACTTTAGAGGAATCTTTAGGAAGGCGGTAGCCTGATGGCATCCTTTTAGAAAGTGATTGCATTTACAATGAGAGCGTAAAGGGAGTTGAATATTGCCCTTAAACGGGAGAAATTCGGCCCTACAAATTATAAGGATTTATATTCTATAGTGCCTAGGAAAGAAAAAGAAAGAACAACAGTTTTGGCCAACATTTTAGCTAATGGAAAAAAAATACCTCCATTGGTAATTTTTCCTTACTGAAGAATTCTTTGAGGTATAACAGAATTCAGCTCCTGCGATATATTTCACAGGAAAAAGCTATTCATGAAGTGAATCGATAACAGCAGCAACATTTTACAAATATATTGCAAATGCTTCTACCCATGGCAAATTGAAAATGCTATCAAATTCCTTATTTTGCTTCGTCTGGATAGGTATAAATCTCATATCAATTTGAAACAGAGCAAGTTTTGTTCATCAAAGCAAATTCTCTTTTCTAGCCTTCTACTTAATTTACGGAAATCTCCCGTTAGATCTTGTAAACTAAAGAATTGTAAAACAATATGCCGAGAGACTTTTACATCCATTTTTAAGTAAGATTTTAAGGCATCAACTGATGAAGTTCAAATGCTTTTATGAAATGTGGTATCTTTCCATTCGATGTTGAAAACGTTGACTTACAAATGCATGCAAGACAGACACAAAGAGTTAATGACCAAGACAGCTTATCAACAAAACACATACTTCGAGAATAACGATGCACTATTTCTTCAGAAGCTTGAGAAGGAAATCTCACAAGTTATGCTTTAAATTTTTAAAAGAGCATTGACAGAAGAATTTAATCTCCCAAATATCCAAAAGCCTGTGCTTTTCTCAATATGGAAGAATTTATTGCAAAAAGAACATTTGGTTAAGTCAAATTTTGGTACTGAAGCTGATACAACTAATATTGATAATGAAAGTATATGAAAACTAATTTTGAGATAAGTCCTCTTGAGGCATTGTTATTTGCAAAAACAATTAGTTCCATAAGTAAATGGTAAATACTGCTGAAGACCCACTAGATATAAGTCGATGAGAGATGGATTTTACTCAAACTTCGAAACTTCTTTTTCTAATTTATTATCCAGTGAGGAATTCCAGAAATGGTACTGGAAAAATCAAAGGAAATTTCGAAGATACATTTACATTGGCCAAAAATTTGGAAAAAAGAGAAAGGTCAAATCAAAAGAAATACATTACTTTTTGCATTAACTTCCGAAAAAGAACGAAAATTTAAAGAGACTGAAAGAGCTGAAGGAAAGTTAAAGCAGAAAGTATGACGAAGAGAAAAAAAATAATTTAAACGACAAAAAAAGCTTAAAAAAATATAGAGGAAAAGAGTAAACAAAAAAGAGATATAATAATAATAAAAACATCATCGGATTACACAATGATGAACATTCATGATTCAGAACGGACTATTAAACTGTGAGAAAAAAAATGAACAATTTTTCTTTTAAACTCTGTACTCCACCATATTTTACTTTCCATTCCATGACTGAAAAAAAAGTAAAATTTTCCACGTTAAATGTGGTTATCTTTTGTAATTCCAAGAAAAATCTTGTTTTTAGGCATTTGCGCGGCCTATGGAGTCCTAACGAGCTTCAAACATTCTCAGAATTAAATGTTTATTCACTAGAAAATTTAGTGTTTATTCACTGGTAAGAACTGTTCCTTCACTTGATTATCTTATTACTTATTATTTGAATCACCAAAAGCTTTAAACAATATTATGTAAGTTATCTAAAAAAAATTTTATACAATTTGCATTTAATAACAAATATGCTGACATCGTCGAAAATCTAAAATCACAAATTTTGAAATTTTTGTGATTTTTTTTAAAGACAAGCTAAGCTTAAGTGTTCCTTCACTGGTCAGTTTACACAATAAATCTACAATTAATCTGTTATAAATCATTCATACTTACTCTCATCCTCTTCACCACCGGCTTCTGTATTTAAAGATAAAAATAGAAACGGGTTTAAAGAAGAAATTTTGAGAAACATGTTTAGTGATTTTAAGTCAAATTATCTTGCCTTAAACAACTTTGCGATCGATATCAAATATTTTTTTATTTGATTTTTGATATTTTACTTCAGCCGTAGCTAGGATTAATTTTCTTTTGGGGGAGACAAAAAAATATCGTGCACAGTTATCTACATACATATTTCTAGAAAGGTATTATAACTAGAAAATTAATAAAACGATTGATGGAAAAACGTAAAGGTTCTCATCAGAATGCATTCTTTTACGACTGCGAAAGAGACATTTTAATGATAAATTTTTCTATGATAAAAATCACTCTTTATAATGTATCTATGCCTCTAAAAAGTTATAGAAATGTTATTTTAAATGACTTTAGGTTGAACGATGAAATGCAAAACCCAAATTTGACGAAATAAAGTGCGAAATAATATAAAAATGTGTTAAAATAAGCTATACTAATCTAGCACCTAAGAAAAAAATATTCGGAAGAAAAATTATAATGAATGTGCTTTTAGTTTTATCGTATAAAATAATTGTTGAAAAAATATATATCATGCAAATTACAATTCAGTGCTGCCATTCAGGAAAAAATAAAACGTTCCTATCAAATCTAATTAGAAAATTTAAGCAAAAAAAAAATCCTATAATGTGTAAAAAAGTTAATAAAAACAATAATAAATGTATTTAAATTGTGAAATCATTAAACAATCAAATAGGTGATATTTGAAGATCTTAACATATAAAGGTAAACAAGGAATACACCTTTTTATTGGTTTCATAGGGTGACTGTTTATAAGTCAAAGCCCACATACATGGATGGAAAGCCGTTTATAGACTTTATCCTCGTTTTGCAAAAAGCATCCTACGGAGTATGGATCAATTTAGTAGTTCGACGCAACAAGCATAATTTGTGCAGTGGAGGAAAATAAGAAAGCTATCATTACGTTTGGGCTACACAACTGCGCAGTGGGGGTTTTCTTGTTTATGGTAACCAGTGCTGAGGCATTCTCTCTTTTCGGAGATGTTGGTTCAAAGCACCAGAAGATCATGAGTATGAAAAAATATACTCTTGCCTGTCTGCTTTTTGGTGTCTATTGCTACCTGCCTGCACTATTTTTCAAAAAAGTCCGTTCATCACATACATACCATTTTATGCACAAATTGATATTACTGAAAATTTTAGTAGTTAATAATACTCACCCTCTTCTTCCTTAAAAGCGTGTATAACTAAAAATAAAAAGCGTATGAAATTAATTAATAAAAACTCTTGTTGGTCTTCACGTATTTCATCTAACGAATTTTACACAGAAATCAGCTAAATTGAATACACAAAAAAAAGAAATTCCTACTCACGGTTTCCACTTGCATCGAAAATGTCTATTCCTGAAAGGTAAAGCATTTGAAATATAAACAAATACTTTAGCTGATATTTTTTTTTAAAATTTTTTAAGTCGGACTTCTATTTAACGAAGTTCCATTTTGCGAATTCCTCTATTTTGCTCATTTTTTTCGAGGAACCAAGAACATTATGGAAATTTCATCGTGAAATAATTTCCAAATAGCGAAGTGAATTTTCAATTTAGCGAACTTTTCTTTAAGATCCACTTTCTCAATTTCCCAAAATATTTCAGAACATTTCAAACTTGTTAACTCATTTCACCGGGGAAATGACCTTGAATTGATTTTCGCTGCCATTTAATTTTAGAGAAAGCGGTAAAATCCCTTTTTGTTTTTGTATGCATTTTATACAGAAGTCCATTCAAAACTCAATTTACGAGAAATCATAATAGAAATTTCTACAGCATGGAACTGTGATGTTACAGATTCGTAACAGTTTTGCTAAAACTGGATTCTTAGTCAGCGCGGAGAATATGGAAAATGCAGACTACCAGGATGATATTCCTTTAGAAGAACTCTAAAAAAATATGGGTACAGCTAAGAGAGTACCACGAAAATAATGATGATGTACTGATTAATGATTTTCTTGTCATTCATTTTGAAGCTGCAAATTGCTATTTTAATTATGTCTAGTGTTTATGAATTTAATACCTGTTCTGTGTTGCTTAAGTAATTCAAATGGTGATTTTCCATTTAACAAATTTTTCATATGACGAACTTTTTATCGCGATTCCCAAATTTCGTTAAATAGATGTCCAAAAATTTTATTTTACTTGAATAAGATTGAAAGAAACTATTCGAACTTACTATTTCCATCTTTGTCATAGGTTTCTATCACTAAATAACGTAAAAAGTATTATAAATTTACGTAAAATATTTTATGTAATGCATTTCATTAATAAATTAGCTAAATTCAATATGGGGTAGGTCAGTTATACTCACTCATCCCTGATTTGTAAAGGATTTCTATTCCTAAATAATAAAACATATAAAATGTTATCAATAAAAGCTAAAACGCAATATTGAAATTTTAAAACATTTTGTATAATGCTATGTACAATATCGTACTCTTGCACTACTGTACGTAGTTGATCGTTTAAAACAATTATTTATACTTACGTATTCCATGTTCATCATAAACTTCTATTCCTAAATTATACAATTAATGTAAATTTTATATTCAGTTAGACGAAATTCATATAAAAAATTTCGTTTGACTCATTTCATGCCTAAATAATAATCAAGAATAATCACGTTATAAATTATTCATACTTACTCTCTCCGTGTTCATTATAAGCTATTATTGCTGAAAGATAAAAGAAATATTATTCAACTTAACTAAATCGCAAATAATTTTAAGTATTTTTGCGCTACATTTTATGTATAAATTTACACTTAATCTGTTATAAATCATTCATACTTACTCCCATTCTCTTCAACGGCCTCTGTTTTTAAAGATTAAAAAAGATACGGGATTAAAGAAGAAATTTTAAGAAACATGTTTACTGATTTTAAGTTAAATTATCTTGCATTAAACAACTTTGCGATCTATGTGAAATATTTTTTTACTTGACTTTTGATCTTTCAGTTCAGCCATAGCTAGGATTTATTTTCTTTTGGGGGAGAAGAAAAAAATATCGTGCACAGTTATCTATAAACATATTTATAGAAGGGTAATATAATTAGAAAACTAATAAAGCAATTGATGGAAAAACATAAAGTTTCTCATCAGGATGCATTCTCTTACGACAGCAAAAGAGACATTTCAAATTAAAGATATATTTTTCTATGATAAAAATCATTCCTTATAATGTGTCTATGCCTATGAAAATTTTTACAAATGTTATTTTAAATGAGTTTAATTAGTAAGAAGTAATGCAAAACCCAAATTTGAGGAAATGAAATTAAATAAAATAAACATGTGTTATTTTATTTACATAATTATTTTGTTAACGTAAGCTATACTAATCTAGCACTTAACAAAAAATGTTAGGAAGAAAAATTATAATGAATGTGCTTCTAGCTTTATCGTATAAAATAATTGTTGAAAAAATATATAAAGCAAATTATAATTCATTGCTGACATTCATGAAAAAATAACTCTTTCCTAATAATTATAATTGGAAAATTTAAGCAAAAAAAGTTCCATAATGTGTAAAAAAGTTAATGAAAACATTAATAAAAGTGTTTAAATTGTAAAATCGCTAAACAATCAAATAGGTGATATTTGAAGATCTTAACATACAAACGTAATAACCTGCAGATCATGAGTATAAAAAATATATACTCTTGCCTGTCTGTTTTTTGGTGTCTGTTGCCACCTGCCAGCACTATTTTTCAAAAAAGTCCATTCATCGCATATTTACTATTTTATGCACAAATTGATATTACTGAAAATGTTATTAATTAATTATACTCACCCTCTTCTTTCTTAAAAGCATGTATAACTAAAAATATAAAACGCATGAAAGTAATTAATAAAAACTTCTATTGGTTTTCACGTATTTCATCTAACGAATTTTACACAGAAATTAGCTAAATTGAATACACAAAAAAAAAAAAATCCTACTCACGGTTTCCACTTTTGTCGAAAATGTCTATTCCTGAAATATAAAGCATATTTTAGTTGAGATTTTTTTTAAAACTTCTTAGAATATCTCCTATTCTCTTTTAATTTAATTTGAGAGTGAAAGAAATGATTCAAACTTACTATTTCCATCTTTGTCATAGGTTTCTATCACTAAATAATGTGAAAAGTATTATTATTACAAAAAAAAAAAAAACAATTTATGTAAAATATTTTATGTAATGCATTGCATGCATAAATTAACTTAATTCAATATGTGATCAGTCAGTTATACTCACCCATCCCCATTTTGTAAAGGATTTCTATTCCTAAATAATAAGAACATGTAAAATATTATCAATAAACTAAAAAGCACTTTTTAGATTTTAAAACATTTTGTATACCACACTGTACACAACCGTACTTATGCACAACTGTACGTAGTTGAGGGCTTAAAACAATTGTTTATACTTACGTATTCCGTGCTCATCATAAACTTCTATTCCTAAATCATACAATTAATGTAATTCAGTAATGCGAAATTTATATAAATAATTTCGTTTGATTCATTTCATGCACAAATAGTTCTGCAAGAATAATCATGTTATTGTTCATACTTACTCTCTCCATGTTCGTTATATGCTATTATTGCTGAAAGATAAAAAAAAAATATTATTCAACTCAACTGTATCGCAAATAATTTTAAATATTTTTTGCACTACATTTTATGATTAAATTTATAATTAATCTGTTATAAATCATTCATACTTACTCTCATCCTCTTCACCACCGGCTTCTGTTTTTAAAGATAAAAATACATACAGGATTAAAGACGAAATTTTAAGAAAGACATTTAGTAATTTTAAGTAAAATTATCTTGCATTAAACAACTTTGCGATCAATATGAAATATTTTTTTACTAGATTTCTTATCTTCCAATTCAGCCATAGTTAGGATTTATTTTCTTTTGAAGGAGACAAAAAAATATCGTGCACAGTTATCTGTATACATATTTCTAGAAAGGTATTACAATTAGAAAATTAATAAAACGATTGATGGAAAAACATAAAAGTTCTCATCAGGATGCGTTCTCTTACGACAGCGAAAGAGGCATTTTAAAATATAGATAAATTTTTTCATGATAAAAATCACTCTTTATAATGTGTCTATGCCTCTAAAAAATTAAACAAATATCATTTTAAATGAGTTTAGGATGAAAGAAGAAAAGTAGCAGTAAACAAACTTGACGATATGAAGTAAAATAAAATAAACATGTGTTGAAATAAGATGTACTGATCTAGCACTTAACAAAAATTGTTAAGAAGAAAAAATACAATGAATCTAATTTAAGAATTACGCTTAGTAATTTTCAGTTAAATTAGCTTGCATTAAAAAAAATTTGCAAGTAAGATGAAATATTTCTTATTTGATGATTATTTTTTTGCTTAATCCGTCATGGCTCAGTTGTTTAAGACACTAAGCTGATATTGTAAAGCGATCGAGCTCGATAATCATTGGTGGCGGCTTAAAGCAACTTACTCAGCTTCATATATATGGGTAGAAGCGTATCTGGGATTTCAAATCATCGTGACCTGAGCACATTTCAACATTTCATGCCGTTGGTCAAGGACCTTAACATTTGTGACCTTTTTTGTCCCTTTCACTTACAACTTACTTTTCCTGGAATAGTATGCGTTTGCCTATTCATTAATCAAAATTGTTTAATTTCACAGAGGAATAGCAGTAATAGCAGCTTTGCTGATAAAGAATAAAATTATAAAAACAAATATTTTTTGTTAGTTTCCTATATAAATTTTGAGATCTATTTCAGGAGAAGAAAATACCAAAAAGTATAATCAGTCTGTATAATCAGTCAAAAGGGAAAAATTTACTTAAAATCTGCAGCGATATTTTCTAAAGGAAAATAAATTTTCTCGCAACCATTTTCTGAATTTTTAATTCCTTCCCCCAAATTTTTTTTCTTGTACAAGCTATCCAATAATTTTATTTTTTCAAAACCAGATTCCATTATCAGTTTAGTATTCCATGACTATATATATATAGCATACCTGCCAACTTTCACTCTGTCCGAAAATGGATTTTCAGAGTGGTGGTAAAACAATAAACGAAAAACAATCTGCCTCAAAAATATATTTATATTTTGATCCCGTTGAAATTCGCTTGCGCAAGGATTATTATGCATTCATATATTTATTGTAATTATTTATATGTAGTGGTGGTCAAACTCATTTATAATTATCATTATAATTCAAAAAGTTAATTGGAATAACCCGAGTATTGCTACCACTTTAAATATGAAAATAAAATCTTCCGGAAAATCCGGAAGAGTTGGCAGGTATGATATAGTATATGAGCATTAATTTCTCCATTTTATTGCTTTAAACCTCAATTAGAAATGTATGCATGCATTCTTACATATTATGCCACACTGTAGGTCCCCTAATTTGTGTATTATTATTTCCTTTGGTATGGTAGCGTAGTATGTTACTTTACCAAAAGAAATTCTAACTAAAACAATAATTTTTAATGGGTCTCTTCTTTTTCTTTTTTTCTTTCTTCTTTTTTAAAATTTTTATTTTTATTCTCACCGTATAACAGGCTTTGTAGATGATTCTTCTGTGTTTTGGCTGTATCCTCCAAGAACCTAAAATAATTTTTTAAAGGGACTGAAATCGCCTAGCAGTTTCATGTCCCTGAATATTAAGATGTTCTCCCCAGGCAAGGGGCACATGGATGTTTAACCCTAGCATTTTTATTGCGAGAGATTTTGTGATTTCGCCTTGACCGCAGTAAACTGCCGGGCTGGATGATCAAGCTCCATCTAATAAGTAGATAGATGACTTTTTCCTTGGAGATGGACAGTCTCTTGGATTTGCACCAGTCATTAACATTATTAAGAGCTGCAGTGGCCAGAATTCCGAAGTCACTTTCTGTCCGTGCACGTAGGTAGGACGAAAGTGAAAACATCAGTAAATGCTGTGAGTGAGATTTCTGCGTCTTGTTGTTGTTTGAGCAGATTTTTTAGTTTGTTCCACTCTCGCAACTGTCGTGATTAAAGATGCTTGGCTACTACATGAGTCTTGTGGGGTACAGATTGTTTGTGCTTAACTTATTCACACGCAAATTAAGAAAAAAAAAATCAAAAATCTTGATTTTAAGAAAGTTTTTAAGAAAACCATGCTTAACTCGGTAGGTGGCGCTTTTAAGAGATAAGCCCTCGGACCTAAGAAAAAAAATGAGTGTAGTTAGAAGACTAAATTAACTGAAAATTCAGGAAGATCGGAAAAAAATTATGGTTTAGGAAAAAATTATGGATATTGCAGGAGAGTCCTCCCCTCTGGGGCCCCACATATATTTTTTTTATATATTTCTAGATCCCCCAAGAGAGTTCTTCAAAAATTTTGTGTCTTAAATTTTTTCAAAAATTCGAATTCCTCTTCGGCATTTCAAAAACATAAGTATACGAATAAAAGAAATTGCATCTATATTTCTCCTGAAACGTCTACTTTTAAGCTCTAGTGTTCTCTATTGCCAGGACTATGATTTAGAAAATGTTTTAAACATACTATTACAGACATACTATTTTATGTACAAATTTAAATTACTGAAAATGCAATTTATCATTAATACTCACCCTCTTCTTTTGCAAAAGCAAAAATTTCTAAAAAAAAATAAAGTGTATGAAATGTACAAATAAAAACTGCATTTTGGTATTAGCTTATTTTGAATAACGCATTTAATACATAAATCAGTAAAATTGAATACATTAAAAAATTTGATACTCACTTTCACCTATTTTGTTATAAATTTCTATCTCTGAAAGGTAAAACATATGAAATATAAACATATATTTAGGACTAGATTTATTTTAAAACTTTGCAAAATTTACTCTATTTTTTTTTTAAATTTAATTTTTCTTTAATGATCTTGAAAAAAATTGCATGAACTTACTATTTCCATCTTTATCATACGTTTCTATCCCTAAATAACGTACAAAGAGTATTATAATAAAAATTATATTTCATGTAAAACATTTCATGCTTAAATTTACTCAGTTAGTCATGTCATTTATACTCACTCATCCCGGATTTGTAAAGGATTTCTATTCCTAAATGATAAAAGATGTTAAATATTATCAATTAACTTTAACGTAATTTAATTTTAAACTTTTCTTACACCGTATTTTAAGCACAACTTTACGCAACTGAGGATTTTTAGAATGATTTTTACTTACTTATTCCGTGCTCATCATAAACTTCTATTCCTAAATGGTATAATTGATGAAAATTTATCAGTTTAGTAACGTGAAATTTATATTAAATTTAATTTATTTATTCATTTCATGCATAAAAAAATATTTTGTCATAAATTATTCATACTCACTCTCTCCATGTTCATTATACGCTATTATTGCTAAAAGATAAAACAGATAAAGTATTATGACTCAACTAAATATGAACTAATCATAAATATTTTTTGCACTATGTTTTATGTATAAATTTAGAATTAATCTGTTACAAATTTAGAATGAATATGTTATAAATTATTTAAACTCACTGTCATCATCTTTATAGACAGCTTCAGTTTCTAAATGATAAAAAAGTGAAAAAAAATAATCAGAAAACAATATTCGTATTCACTCATTCATAATAGAAAGAAAACAAAACAACAACATGCAAAACAATAAAACAGCAAATTATTTAAAATATTAAAAAGGAGAAGATCAGTTATTAACAATTTAAAATCTGTACAAAGAAATCAAGGAATTAAAAATGAGAAAAATTAAAAACGGAAAGATATAATCCTGATCACCTCACACATTACATCCGCAAATATTACTGCTATCTGATAGTGCATTATTTCAACAAACACAAAATATAAATTTGAAGCATAATAGATAGGCATAAATATCAACAAAATTAATCCCTCAAAATTTAAGCATTCCCTGGTTAAGTACTTAAAAACTCCCCTTTTAAGTACTTAAGTACTTAAATAGTTGAAAGATTTAATTTATATTTACCAGTTGTAGTTTCTTCGGTTGTAGTTTCCTTACACAATGATTTATGATCGATGATGAGTAGATAATTTTTTAGTATTCTTCCTAACGCTTTTTTATGGCAGTCTTTTGTATGCGTATCAAAACATGTAACTGTTTTCCTGAAAAAAATGTTAAAAATATTAAGAAAATGAGAAATTGTAAGTTTTGTAAGAGAAAAAAAACTCAAATATAGTAGACATTTTAATGTCTGACAAGTTGTCATAAACAGTTTATGCATTTTTAATCTTCTGGAAAAAAAAGGATAAAAAAGTATGCACATTTTTGGATATTGCGACGTTCTAGCAAAGATGCTATCATCATAATCACAATGAAGGAAAGCACCTGCACAGAACACTGAAATAACCAATGAGATGAAACAAAATTTTTAAACAATCAATCACGTTTTAGTTTTAAATAGGTTTGTATTAGGTTTTGATGTTCGATATACTTTCGTCTATTTAACTGTGATTGTCTCATTTATACAGTAAATTTTATATAGTAAATTTTATTCAAATTCTCATTAATATAGTAAATATAATAAAAAAGGTGCTTCTACGAAAAAATTAGAATCAGTTCCTTTCCCCAATGAAAGCCCTGTTATGGTATTTATTCCCTTGACTTACATTCCCTGGCCAAATTGTTAGACGCACTATAAGATTCTATGTAAAATCACAATTATCAGGTAATACTATAATGCTTTATCGTTTTTATGTGACTGACACCGGTAAGTACTTGTTTACGTTCGTGTATCAATTGTTTAAATTAGACGATATGTAACATAAATTCGACGATTGGATAAATTAGAAGATATATTATATAAATATAGATTATATATTATATGAGGTATTATATTAGTATATTATAATAATTGGATCAAATTTTTAGACGCATTGTAGTGTTTTAATCAATGCATGTTTTGTACTGGTTTATATGCAATACTTTTAGATTTAAACATGCATGTATCAGGTGATACTGTACAGCTTTATCATTTTTATGCGACTGAAACCGGTAAGTACTTGTTTACGTTCGTGTATCAATTGTTTAAATTAGACGATATGTAACATGAATTCGACGATTAAATAAATTAGACGATATATTATATAAATATAGATTATATATTATATGAGGTATTATATTAGAATATTATAATAATTAGATCAAATTTTTAGACGCATTTTAGTGTTTTAATAAATGCATGTTTTGCACTGGTTTATATGCAATACTTTTAAATTTAAACATACATGTAATGGGTTTTTATTAAGAAGATTTTTTATATACTTCCTATTTGTATTTACTTTTTACGTATTGCATTACAATGTTAAAAAATTGATACACGAACATAAACAAGTGTAAACCGGTTTCAGCATTGTAAAAACAATGCTGTATAGTATCACCTGATAATTGCATATAATCTTATAGTGCGTCTAACAATATTTCCAGGGACTGTAGACAGTTTTTTTACATATGTTTCAAAATACAGTTATTAAGTACTCTTAAAACGGTTATAGAAGAAAGCTTTCAAAATTTATGCTAATTTTGTTCACATGTTAAAAGCTTCCCCACAAATGAACAGGAACGAAGTTACTACGCATATAAAATTTTAAATCATTTATATTGGTGTGAAAAATAAGTTTAAATGAATAAAAAATATTGCATTGAAAGATAAACATAGTTACCATTGGAATAAATTTTCAAAAAGCGCAAAAAGTTGGCAGTCCGGCATTCTTTTTCAGAAGAGCAAGGCGAATAATATTCATTTTAACACGTGAAGTTATCTTGAATTTTGCTCTATATCTTTTTTTACGTATCCATTTGCTTATCATTTTAATAAATTTTCAGCAAAACGTAAACACTTTTTTTAAAATCTTATTTCGAATTTACAGACAAAGGGAATTTCGTATTTTAGAACTTCAATTTCGTTTAACTCAGTTCCACGTTGTATTTTTAATGCAATGCGCAGACGAAGAAAATAAATAAAACGATATTTTTAAAAAAAAGATTTAAATCTGGTGAAAATTAAATATTTCTGAAGTTTTAATGAAAAATAAACTGTGTCATATTTATGACCAAAATGTTATTATAAATATTTTAAAATGAATTAATTAATTAAAATTATGGTGCAAGACATATTTTATTTTCAAACACACTGTTGCACCCAAGCGATTGCTTAATTGGATATTTGCACTTAAAGAAGAAGACTACATATGAAAACACATGTGACTTATGACGTCAGCGCCAGCTGATCGTTTGCAAGTAAAATGACAAGTTAAAGTTGAGCTGAGTTTCTCCACAGAAATTAAAATGCTAATTGAAGTTAGAAAGTTAGAATGTTAATTAACGAAAGTTAATTAAATACAGTGTCGTATCACTCATTGAATTTGTGGAAACATAATTTTATCTTGCATACGTCTTTTATTTAACTTAGATTCATTATTTGCTTATGTATTTTATTGTAACCATGATAAATTTTTACTTTGTGTACCTGACAATATCAGTGCGTAATTAGTTTGTTTATGTTTTACATGACTTCATGCCTGTCTTTGGGTTGAGTTCGATATATACACTGGTTATCATAAATTAAGGAAAAATCACAAAAATAGCGATAACTCTTTCAAAAGTAAGCCAAACCGTGCAAAATTTGCATATGTTGTCCACTAAGAGTAGCTGAGTAAAATTGCAATATGCAAATTAGTGGCGCTGCACTCGGCTTACGTCATCTGCCTGGAGCATAAAAGTCCAAGTTTGAGAGAAAGCACACAAATTTTACTGTGATTGCGACATTGAAAATCTGAGATAGCCAATTCGTAATAATGACCTCTAGGCATCATTTGCCTGAAGAACTACGATGGAGAGCCATCGGGAGACTAGAGGCAGGGCAGAGTCAATCAGAAGTGGCCAGATGGCTAAATGTGAGTCCATCTGTGGTTCATAGACTTTGGAGGCAATTTCAAACCACAGATTCGGCATCTAGGAGGTTCAGTCAAGGACGGCCAACTGTTACGACCAGTGCCGATGACCGATATTTGACATTAAGTGCACGCAGGAATAGAACCGCTACTCCGACACATCTTAGATCCTCTCTTGCTGCAGCCACCGGAAGGTTGGTGTCAACGTCAACTGTGCGCAGAAGGCTCCACGAAGGTGGTCTGTATGCGAGACGACCAGCCATTTGCGTGCCGCTCACATCACGCCATAGGAGAGACCGTTTGCAGTGGGCCCGACAACATGTCCACTGGACGTCAGATCAATGGAGGCCTGTTCTCTTTACGGATGAGTCCAGGTTTAGTCTAGAAAGTGACAGTAGACGTTATTTGATATGGAGAGAACCTGGGACCCGTTATCATCCATCAAACATCCGTGAAAGAGATGCATACGGAAGAGGCAGTGTCTGTGTTTGGGGAGGCATATCCTTAGGAGGGCGCACATACCTCCATGTCTTTCCAAGGGGAACCGTGAATGCTCAGGTTTATCGAGACAACATCCTTGATGCTTATGTGCGCCCATATGCCGGGGCAATTGGTGATTGCTTCCTGTTACAGGACGATAATGCAAGACCACACAGAGCTCGCATTGTTGATGATTATCTTCAACAGGAAACAATTACTCGCATGGAGTGGCCAGCTCGATCCCCGGACTTGAATCCTATCGAGCACGTTTGGGATGCTCTAGGGAGGCGTGTATCTGCCATCAATCCGCCCCCTCAGACCCTTGCCACGCTTGCAACTGCTTTACAAGAGCAATGGCTCTCACTTCCTATTGAACTGATAGACCGCATAATTGAAAGCATCACACATCGCTGTTTGTGCTGTATTGCTTCTAGAGGCAATCATATTCCATATTAAAGGTACTTTTTCTATTGCAAACCGATACTTCCAATTTGTTTATTTTATACATGTGCTAATTTCTATACTACTATTAATGTCTGATAATTTCTTTTTATGTTGTTTAATACCTTACTATGTGTTGTATATTGTGGGTAAGTTTCATAAAATTCCATGTGTAATTTCTTGAGTTATCGCGATTTTTGTGAATTTTCCTTAATTTATGATAACCAGTGTATATTGAAGGAAATGAAACAATATACACTGACTGAGCAAAACTCATGGGATACCCACCTAATATCTTGTCGGGCCCCCTCTAGCCCTGCGGAGTGCAGCGATACGGCGTGGAAGTGAGTCTGCAAGGCTCTGGAACACGTCCGGAGGTAGTTGGCACCACACATCCTGCAGAGCAGCAGCCAATTGTGGCCTGTTCGTGGGTTGAGGATTCAATGTCCTGAGCCTGACGTCGAGGGCATCCCAGATATGTTCAATGGGGTTCATATCAGGACTTCGAGGTGGCCAATTCAGTCGTTGGATCTCACCTGCATGCTCGTCGAACCAGGCACGGACGATATTGGGCGATGTGGGGCTGCGTTGTAATCTTGATACACAGCAATGTCATCAGTGTGTTGAAACATGACAAAAGGGTGGAGATGGTCT
Source organism: Parasteatoda tepidariorum (assembly GCF_043381705.1). Taxonomy (NCBI): domain Eukaryota; kingdom Metazoa; phylum Arthropoda; class Arachnida; order Araneae; family Theridiidae; genus Parasteatoda; species Parasteatoda tepidariorum. The sequence continues at coordinate 75,255,522 of NC_092212.1, forward strand.
CCAAGCAGCTGAAGATACCGCTGACCAGTCAATGTGGCATCCAGAACGACCAGGGGGCCCATTCCATGCCACGAAAAATGCATCCCACACCATGACTGATAGGCCACCGGCCTGTACTGTGCCCACTTGGCATGCTGGATCCATCTCTTCGTGCGGTGTGCGCCACACACGGTGACTCCCATCAGCATGGAACAGTAGATAACGTGATTAGCCAGACCAGATCACGTTACGCCACTGTTGCAGTGTCCATCCGTGGTGATTGGTGGCAAATGCACGCCGAATTGCCCGATGTCGCTGGGTTAGCAGTGGCACACGTGTGGGGCGACGGCTCTCATACCCGAGATTACGCATGTTACGACGGATTGTCCACTGGGACACGTCGCTATCACGGCCAGTGTTGAATTCAGCTGTGATTTGTTGCACATTTGCTCTCCTACCCCAAGTTACCACTCTTCTCAGGTTTCGCCTGTCTCGGTCATTTAGGGCCTGTGGATGCCCGGTATGGTGTCTGTTGTGGACTGTGACACCCTCATTCACCCATTCTCGGTAAGCACTCGACACGGTTGACCTTGGGAAGCCGAATTCCTGAACCACTTCCGAAATGGAACGTCCCATGCGTCGGGCACCCACAACCATGACGCGTTCGAATGCCGTCAACTCACGACGACGTTGCATTTTGCCTGATCACTCACACAGCCACTTCAAGCAATGTCTAACACACAACTGAGACCGTCGCGGAGGCCCCCAGGTGGCGTTGGTCACACGTGCTGTCCATCTACAAATCAGAGCAATGCTATCCCATGAGTTTTGCTCAGTCAGTGTAGTATGCGTCCCTTAAGAGAATTGATACTTGATGGGTTTGGCTTACTAGAAATAGAATGGAAAGAACAGTTGCTAAAGTAAACAAATGCCACGCTTCAGCAACCAATCATGAACGAGATACCCACACTACGTCACTTGCAAGTATTTTATAACACTCAATACAATGTTTAAACATTACATTATCGTTTTAATTTTTAAAAAAGAAGAAAACAAACAAACTAATATTTATGAACTACACTGTACAAGAAAAAAGAGGATTCCAAGTTAGTGTTATTTTTAGTATTAAATTAAATAAGCAAGAACAAAATAAATTCACTTACTCGTCGCTGATGGGATTGCCTCTCCAATGTGCTTCGGCATAAGAATGAAGATCAGGTATACATGGATCTAACATTGTTATATTAATTTTCTCTAAACACTTCTTTGTTTTAACAGACGATGCTCCATCTATGAAAAGAAGAAAAAATCTTTATTTTTTCCCATTTGTTATCACTGATTAAAATTTTTTTTATTTCGAATTATTGTGTAAATTGTTCTACGAATAATGAGTAAGGCCTCTATTGTCACATGAAAAAAGACTTTTTAATGAACAATATACTATTTGTTGAATTATTATGAATTTATAAAACAATTATCATCGTTAAGTTTTTTAATCTTTGTATGCCTATTTCAAAACTAGTACAAACTGTCGCATGAAGGAAAGCCACAATTTCAATAAATTGTGATCTAGTTTTTTTAAAGTTTGAAATGTTTCTTCAAATGTTTCAATTTTCTATTGTTATGGCTCATCAAAAATAAAAGAGAATGAGAATTACTCGTTGATTTTTAAATTTTTATCTAGGTTAAAAAAATCTTCCTAAATTGATCCTTTTTTTATAAACCTTAAAGCCAGATGTTCATTTTAAAATCCAAAAAAAAATTTTCCAGCAAAATTTTGCATATTTTTTAAGACAAAAGATTTGATTCAAGTTTGGAACATAGTAGAACATTTGGAACAAATAGCTCAGAGAAGAAACTTCGATCACTTAAGTAAAAAATGGATCATAACATTTAATTTCAAATTACCATTTCCACTATGAGCTTCGAATGAATTTCGAAAAAAAAGCATTCTTAAAGTAAGAATAGTTCAGAACAGTTACTCTCAAAACATTATTTCCTTGATGAATTTCGAACAAGCTTCGAAGAAACATTCTTAAGTAAGAATGACTTATAGCCTAATTTCGAAAAACTATTTCCCTGATAAGGTTCGAAGAACATCCTTAAAATAAAAATGTCCTTTAACGATTGTTGTTGTTGTCGTAGACCATAAAGGCAAAGGGTGCGATTGTTCTTTCTTTCCAGTGGCGCTATCTATGGCCAAGAATTCGACTTCTGCCACATCCAATAGTCACACTCGTTTATAGGATGGACCCATTCATAGACCCATTCATTCGTCTACATATCGTAATTTTGACCTGAACCAGAGAACGATCAATCTCCAATTCAGTACCCCCAAAGGTATAATTTGTTATGGGAACATGGAGGTTTGTTTGAACCCGATAGATTTTCCGGGTACCAGTTACCATTTACTACACAGCTAACTCCCGTTCTCACAAATGTGAGTCCAGTGTCCTGCCAACCAGACTATATGGACCCCTTATAACGTTTAATTTCAAATTACGATTTCCAGGACCGGGATACACTGGTTGGTAGGGCACTAGGCCCATGTCCAAGTGTTCGTGGGCTAGATCCCCGACAACAGAAGACTCCCCTTGTAGTAAATGGTGACTGATGCACGTTAAATCTGTCGAGTCACAAAGTCTTCCATGTTCCCATAACAAATCATACCTCTGGGGGTATTGATCCAGGAGTTTCCTTGTCTTCTGGATTGGTTCAAAATTACAAGGCTACGGAGTTGAACATTAGTTGTCGTAAATCCAAAATTGGGTCGGCTGTTCAACGACGGATGTAAAATTACGATCTCCAGGACAAACTTTGAAAAACACCTTTCAGAGAAAATGGCAGAATGAGCATGTGTGTACTTATGGAGGAATTAAACTTTGTCTGACATAAAAATCTAAAATATTCCCAAATTACAAAATAAATTTAACAATAAAACAAAATAAATATAACAATTAATAAAACATCCCTCTATTTATACGTCCTTAAAAACAAAACAAAAAAGTATAGAACAACATACCAGTGGGTTCAAATGATTCAACTGAAAATTTTTTTAGGACAGTAATTGTCTCCTTTAAAGTTTGTCTGAACATGCGTTCCCTTTTCATTGTGCAAACGCTTTTTTCAACCCTCTTCACACAGCTATTAGCTTCTCCAAAAAACCTAAAATGAAAACAAGCCACTACAGTACACATTTCTGTGTTGTCGTACAATAACTCTGTTGCGTTAAAACAATATGGTGAACCTTTTTCACACACCTATGAGCTTCTCCAAAATACCTAAAATGCAAACAAGAAACTACAATAAACGTTTCTGTGTTGTCCCACAAAGACACTGTTTGGTTAAAATAATATAGATAAACTTTTTCACACATCTATTAGCTTCTCCAAAGCACCTAAAATGCAAACAAGCGACTACAATATACGTTTCTGTGTTGTCCCACAATGACACTGGTTAAAATAATATGGCGAACCTTTTTCACACATCTATTAGCTTCTCCAAAATACCTAAAATGCAAACAAGAAACTACAATAAACGTTTCTGTGTTGTCCCACAAAGACACTGTTTGGTTAAAATAATATAGATAACCTTTTTCACACATCTATTAGCTTCTCTAAAATACCTAAAATGCAAACAAGAAACTACAATAAACGTTTCTGTGTTGTCCCACAATGACACTGGTTAAAATAATATGGTGAACATTTTTCACACATCCATTAGCTTCTCCAAAATACCTAAAATGCAAACAAGCAACTACAATATACGTTTCTGTGTTGTCGCACAATAACTCTGTTGCGTTAAAATGATATGGTGAACCTTTTTCACACACCTATGAGCTTCTCCAAAATACCTAAAATGCAAACAAGCAACTACATTATACGTTTCTGTGTTGTCGCACAATAACTCTGTTGCGTTAAAACAATATGGTGAACCTTTTTCACACACCTATGAGCTTCTCCAAAATACCTAAAATGCAAACAAGAAACTACAATAAACGTTTCTGTGTTGTCCCACAAAGACACTGTTTGGTTAAAATAATATAGATAAACTTTTTCACACATCTATTAGCTTCTCCAAAGCACCTAAAATGCAAACAAGCGACTACAATATACGTTTCTGTGTTGTCCCACAATGACACTGGTTAAAATAATATGGTGAACCTTTTTCACACATCCATTAGCTTCTCCAAAATACCTAAAATGCAAGCAAGCAACTACAATATACGTTTCTGTGTTGTCCCACAAAGACACTGTTTGATTAAAATAATATAGATAACCTTTTTCACATCTCTATTAGCTTCTCCAAAGCACCTAAAATGCAAACAAGCGACTACAATATACGTTTCTGTGTTGTCCCACAATGACACTGGTTAAAATAATATGGTGAACATTTTTCACGCATCCATTAGCTTCTCCAAAATACCTAAAATGCAAACAAGCAACTACAATATACGTTTCTGTGTTGTCGCACAACAACTCTGTTGCGTTAAAATGATATGGTTATCGATAAAATTACCATGTTTATACCTTCTGTTATTAGTTACTCCAAAACACCTCAAACTCGTCTAATATATAATCTAAACATTATTTAGAACTTAAAATAAAGGCCTTACTCTTTTCCAGTGTGGTATTTGTTTTGGTAAAAATCTTTATAGCAGTCATCAATTTCAATGATCAAATCTCTCAACTGCCGACCATTGCATGCATCTACATAAAAAAAAACAGAAGTTAATAATAACGTTCCAATTTATCTTAAGATACGAGGGTTGCTTTTTACGTTAGGGCCGTTTGAAAATAAAAACCAAACGGCAGAATATTTTCAAGAAACAAAATTATTTTCAGATTCTGAATACGTTTATCTTTTTCTCAGCATATTTGCCAAGTTTGTTTAAGCACTTATCATACCTTATAACTAGATTTAGAATACCCTCATCGCACAAACTTACAGCCAGCTCCGTTAACCAAGAGGTCATGGCCTTCTTCACGTATTCGTCATCGTTGTTGTGATTGCCGCCAAAATGATGTTTGAAATATTGGAAAGGATGAAAATCACTCAGCGCAAGGTCTGATCTGTAGGAAGAGTCGTCAAAAACTTTCCAACCAAATGAGTCCAACAATGCTGGGATCTGAGCTGCGGAGAGAGTGATTTTCATAGAGTAGCAAAACTCCCAGTCCGCATGGCAGGGAATTTTGTTACTTCACAAATCGTGACTTCAGAAATATGCCAGTGAATGTACGCATCAGGCAGGCTTTTTGCAGACTAAAAACGCATAATTGACCGTGCCTCATGCATGGCGAGCAATATGCTAAATTTCACCATTTTAAACACACAGAACTGACCTTACAGTTACTCTTCACAGCTGCAATTGAGAACAATTGTTCTCAAGAAATGCCGGAAAACGACGCAAGTACTCGAAGGAAGGCACGCGTCACCTATTAGTCTCCAATGGTTACCAACTGGCGGCCCTCGGCCCACGATGCCTTTTTCGTGTGGCCCGCAAACTAAAATATATTAGTTGTTATTTTTTGCGGACAATTTTCGTAAAAAATCTATATGAGCTTAAAATACTTTTGTTTCGTTTAAAAAAAAACCTAATTTTTTAGTTTCTGTGAAATTTAACATACCAACGGTGCAAAAAAATTTATTTCTCAGGTTTTACATCCAATAAAATATTCATTCAAGAAAATATTCATTATTATTTGTAATTCAATACTTTTGTTTTGTACAACTAGATAAAAATCTGACAGTAATATTTAATGTTCCTTCAAACATTAAATAATCTATATAAAATTTTAATAAAGTTGCAGCCTGCCATTTGACTGGTGTTTTTAATTGCGGCCCTCGGCCACATGTAAGTTGGAAACCCCTAGTCTACAGAATAAAATGACATTTACTCAAAGAACAACTATCGTAAGTGGTAAAATAGGGAACATAAAGAATAATAATTGATAATAATGTTTGTATTTATTTTAAGACAAATTGTTAAGTAATTTATAAATAACAGAAATTAATAATAAAATTAATAATAACTTTGCATTTACTTTTGCAATTTACCCAATGAATAAATATTAGTCATAATGCATGCATTCGTTTTAAAATATAAAGTTTTCATCGCTCTTTGCTATATGGTGTTGCGCGTCAACAGCTTAATGCTTAAGCGTCAACAGCGAATGCTTAAGTTAAATAAATTATATTAAAATTAAACACCGGAATTTGAAGCAGGACAAGAGTCTCCTTTCGTATGTTAACTAACTAATATAATAAAAATAAGTTCATTTCATTTTTTTTATTATTCTTCAGATTCTAATTAAGATAAATTTAATTTTTAATTCGAACAATTTATAAAGGGAATTTTGAAAAATTAAATCCATGTTTGACTGATGATGCGTGGCACCTTTTTTTTAAAAAAAAAAAAAATAACGATTAATTTCCAGTGATTTAGATTCTTCGGCCTTTGTCAATTTATTTAAAAATATACTTGGCACATTGAAAGAAAATATATTTAAATAAGCATTTACGCTTTTATTAACAGAAAACAATACATATCATCCTAAGCTCTAAAAAAGAAACTTCGTTAATAGTAAGCACATTTACTAGTAAAAGAATAAACTTCATCACCTTCCAAAATTTAGAAGGAAAATTCGACACATTTCAAAAGCCCATTTGCTAAGACACAAGAATGTTTCACGTGTTTGTGGGTCTTGATAATGGACACCTGTTTTGAGCACTCGAAACTTTCCATTTTAATTTTTGAAGGCAACGAAATGTTTCTTTTGACAAGTTTAACTCTCAACTTCAGTTTTTTGGGATTATTCTCCTCCATGTACATTATTTATTTGGAAAAAAAATTATCATAATTGAAGCAATTTTCGAGTTTACGAATATAAACGCGTTGTTTTCTGAAAACGCCATTTAGTGTCCAGGGAAGTGTTTTTACTCTCTAAGAGCGTCAAAAAACATTATACTGCATTTTTCACATTTATATAACTTTCAGATTGTGTTTTAAAGGCTACTGGAAGAATTTTTTAAAAATGTTTTTCTTAATACAACAAAAGAGAATTTGCTTTAGATATTCAATTAAAAAAAAGCAAAATAATAGTTCTATATGTAATATTTCGTTTGTCAATTTTAGTTTGCACTGTATGCGTTCTATATAAAACCTCAAATGATTCATGAAATGTATATTAATTCAGGCTTCAAATGAGAAAAGAAAAATTATTTATATTCAAATTTTTCTTAATAATAAATGTGGAATAAATAATTAATGAAATAACAATAAATAGTACTAAAAACAATTAAATTTTGGAAACTAAAATTCTGTATTAAAACTTACCTGCTTTATCGTATCCATCAGGACTACACGTGACACCTGTAACAACACCATATTTGGTAAGTGTCAGTGGCGTGATTTATGTTTCAAAAACAAAACTACAAGCACGCTGTTTATAGCTGTTAAATATTGTCTTCTGCTTAAGCCTGTCTTCGAACTAAAAACAAGGACATGGAATGCTAATTCGAAGTAATGTATGGGTGAAGTTTTGAAATGAATTGTATTATCTTACAACCATTGTCTACTTCAATAACAAAATAATTTTATTGGTTTTTGTTTAATATTTTGGTTGTCTAATTGCACTAGTTCCTCCAGAAACGAGATATATATTCGCTATTTCAAAATTATAAATTATATTTATTTTTACTGCGCAATTTAGATAAAAGGAGTTAAATAATCAATAGAAGCTCAATAACATTTTTTAATTGTTAACTATAATAATAACAAGCTGCATTTTTTATCACTAAATTCTTCAAAATTTATAATCTACTAAATATTTCTGCTACGCTGAATCCGCTGTTTCGTATGCCACTGCTTTAAAGAAATAGTCTTTATCCAATGTTTGTTTTGATTTTGTGGTCAAAGTTAAAATGATATTCCACTTCATTAGCGTTTTCAACTTACGAATTTTTGCAAAATTTCTTATTTTCACTTATGTAAGTTTGATATTTTTTCGCGAGCGTGCGCATTTCACTAGAATTGACGCATGTGCACCAGAAGTGCGTTCGGAAGCTAGCGTAAGTTTGTGGCGTAACTACCACTATGAAAATTAAACATCAATTGACTGGCATATAAGCTATACTAACTGTTTTAAAAGCAATGTATATAAGCTATGCTATGGTATTACGGCATTTCCGCGTATATAAATAAAACTGTTTTTTTTTTGTGTTCTATATTGCATTATTTTTTCTTCAAACCATTTTAGTAACGATTATCTATAAGAAATAATCTATAAGATAATCTATAAGAAAATTAAATATTTACTCGAATTATGTGTTTCTAATAATCTTGGCTTCGGCGGTCACCGGTGACCCCCATGGTGTTCAATGTGTTAAAGACCACGGTTAATTCAGGCGTAATTACAGAGGGTGAAACGCCTTTCCAATTTCAAATCGCAAATCAAGAGACAAAAACTGATTACACTATCAGTACANCTTGGTTTCGGCGGTCACCGGTGACTCCCATGGAATTCAACGTGTTAAATCGATTGTATTTGGCCCACTATTTAATGGCAAATTTATTATTTACATATTATTATTATGGAAAATTACTGTTTTTTATTCGGAAAGGTATTTACAGTTCATTAGTGCAACGTTTTTCAAGGCGAAGCGAAAATTTTTGCTCATTTTCGATTGCTGGTTTTGATCAAACCACAAAATTAAAGTTTAAATATGTCATTCGATGAGATGTGTACTCATCTTAATTGTAACTCTGCGCAAGAAGTATTTTTTAAATCTAAAAAAGTGGCGAACATTTAGCATTCTCTTGGATCTTAAAAGTTAAGCTCACTTCAAAAACTGTCACAAATTCTCATTATTTTTGTTTTGGATTCCATTCTATAAGTAAGACATCGATTAAACAGAATTGATTAAACAAACATCGATTAATCAGGTTTTAAAACAATATTGCAATATGGTAACAATATTAACAATACTTTTTTAGTGCATTATATTTGTTAATTTTATACATTAAATCCTAAAATATGGTTTTTTTTTAAATATTATCCTGCAAATATGTAAAACGATTTATTTTCATGCTTGCAAATGTTTTTTCCTTCTATTAATAAACAAGTGATATAGTAAAATTTGTTACCACATTATACTTTGAATATTTAATTTACGAATATTAAGTAAATAATTATTTAGTGCAGTATTTTGCAGTTTATTTGTCATAAATATTTATTATTTAGGTGATAAACACACAATTTTTCGTAAACAAAGCATATAAACTTGAAAAAGTTATTTAAAGACTGAAATATTATTAATTATACATACCAGATTCATCTGATTCATCTAAACAGAAAACAATGCAAGTCAGTAAAAGGTAAAATACGAGCATGATGTAAAAGAAATTTATTTATTAAAAAAAAAAACAATATCTCTATTTAGTACAGCAAAATAATGGTCTAACACAATCGGTACTAGCGACTCGAAAAGAAGACTATCACTGATACCCAGACACGTGATCTATCTCCTGCCAACTGATTGTTCATCAACAAAATAACATTAAAAAACACCTAGAAACGTGATAATAACCTCGTAAAACACAATAAAAAGTCAAACAGAGTAACTATCAACTGAACACAAATAAAGTTTCAAAAGTGATTACTAAAATTCGAAATTCAAGCATCGAATTTTGGAGAATTAAAAATATTGAATCCTTAAAACTTAAGAAATACGTAGGTAAATTATAGGAATTCGAAATTAGATTTGGCGAGTCAAAAACTTAAACGCGCCATTAAAAATTTCTGAAGGATATATATATTTTAATTTCAAAAGGATGTTTTTTATTTTCTAAAAAAATGTATATGATAGTTTTTTTTCTTCGTATTATGTTCAGGTGCTGTTGTGGGCCACACATCAAAAGCTAACGGGCTTCAATTTGTGCCTTCCTGTAAAAGTGTATTATTTCGGGATCGAACTCATAGCCTCCTATAACTGAAAGCCTCTACACGGATTCTTTAAGGTAGTTTGATCAGACCACTACGATACGTAGGTAAACCAGTTAACAAAAGAGCCAGTCGGATTCTTTTTGGTAGTTTGATCAGACCACTACGATACGTAGGTGAACCAGTTAGCAAAAGAGCCAGTCCGATTCTTTTTGGTAGTTTGATCAGACCACTACGATACGTAGGTAAACCAGTTAACAAAAGAGCCAGTCGGATTCTTTTTGGTAGTTTGATCAGACCACTACGATACGTAGGTGAACCAGTTAACAAAAGAGCCAGTCGGATTCTTTTAGGTAGTTTGATCAGACCACTACGATACGTAGGTAAACCAGTTAACAAAAGAGTCAGTAAATACAAAATCTAGCAAAATTAAGAAAGTGGTAGCAAATATATGTCTAAAACATTCAATTCTCAAATATATCAAATATGAAATAGAAATTGGGTACATGCGCACAACTAATTAAAAAAAAACTATGAATAAGCTTTCTGATGCATGAGATGACGTCAAGCCTCGTGCGAGGGAGCTGTTTACGCCTCTGCATTTTGGTTCTGTGAGTGCAGGCTTGCTTGTCGTTTGCAGTTTTGAGTTTTCTAGATAATATTTTGTATGTTTTGAGTCAGTTTTCCAATTGTTCTTCATAGATATCGCTAACGTTTTACAATAGTATATTCAGGCACTATATAAAGGACTGTAACTTTCAGCGTATTTTCATTAAAATTAATGTTATATGATTTTTTTTTTTTTTTAAAAAAAGGATATTAGGTTTATCGGGAACGATGTCCCAGTTCCGTGCTTTCCGGACGTGCGAGATTACGGAAGCGCTATCTTTTCACTGGATTTGAATAGGTAATATCTTCTAAATTATTTTCCTTTTAAGACAGTCAAAAAAAAATTAGCATTCGGAGAATGTGAAGAACTTACCTTCGTAGCTTTCCTCCTCAGTAGGAGGAGGTGTAGTGGGACATGGATCTTTCAGAAACACTGATCGGATATAGTATTTTACTAAATATTCCAATGACTCATCCGTACAAGAAGCCTCGTGAAACGCCTTCAGACACCATACACTGGCTCTGAAATATTACAATTTTACTCTCTCTCTCTCTCTCTCTCTCTCTCTCAACATACAGTGGAGTTTTCTGA
>NC_092212.1:75267008-75270492 GCF_043381705.1 Parasteatoda tepidariorum
CGCCCACATGTTGCGCGGACTGTTAGAGACTTCTGTTCAGCACAACGCATGCAACTTCTTCCTTGGCCTGCTTATTCGCCGGATATGTCGCCTATTGAGCACGTGTGGGATATGGTTGGTCGGCGTCTCACTCGTGATCCGCGTCCTGCAGTTTCCAAAGACGAACTTTGGTTGCGCATACAAGCGATATGGAATTCTCTTCCTCAAGCAGATATTCAACATCTGTTTGACTCCATGCCACGTCGTATAGCAGCACTTATTGCAGCGCGTGGTGGCTGCACCAAATACTGATTTCGGACGCTTAATTTGTTTCTTTTGTTTTGAAAATTTCATCATTTATTTGTATCAGTACAAGTCGTTTCTGCATTAAATTTCATTTGATTCTGATGATTCTTTCATGGTGTTGCATTTTCTACAAACAGCAGTTTATATATATAGTGAACCTTCAAAGGACCGCAATTTCAGTTCACTATGACCGCGAGTTCATTATATCCGTACTGATCACACGTTTGTCACTGCCTTATTTATTTTCTGTGTTGTGTGCATCGCATTGCGTTGCATCTGAGTAAAGTTTTCGATCTATTCCTTAGCTTGTCCAGACCGTAACCCTGTCAAACCGTAACCTTAGGATTAATTAATTGAATTTAACATATCAGAACTTAGTCTTTTCCCTAGGTGTTTACTAATTGAAGATATTTTTTTGACTAAAAATAATTAATTAAGCTTTTTTATACATTTTATAACAATTTGACTTAATATTAAAATTTTTCAATTCATTTATGATATTAATAATTTTTGATGAAAAATAAAGGGTAAATATAGATGAAATTATTAAAAAGAAAAAATTGCTCAATAAAAAAAAATAGGTTCAACAAGTTTATATGCTTATTAAATAAATGATACTTTTGTCGTTTTTATGATTTTTAATGAAATGTATATAAACCTAGAAAAATTAGTTCAAAAATTTTTATTTTTTGTTTATACTTATAAGAGCATCAAAATTTTCGATGTTCACGATTATTTTCTGACGTTTCATACATTTTCAAACAATTCTGGAGATGTAAAAATAGTGCACCTATTATTATTTTTTTAATTATCTAAAGTTAAAGGATTTATTGATCTGCCCATATATATAAGAAGAATTATATATAATAGCATTATATTTCAATGTTATTTCTGTAGAAATAACATTATTATGTTGAAGCATAATGCTATTATCTCAGCTTAGCATAACAAATTTAAAATTATTTCATTCTGCTAAAATTATTTTATTTTTATAGTTTAACAAGTTTTCGCATTATGTAACCTAAAAAATCTTTCTATCACACACTTTTCTGAAAGTGGGGGTCACAATAATTTTTCGTCAGAGATTCAAGTTTATATGCAAAATTATTTACAGTGCGATTTTCAGTGATGTTAGTCTCTCTGTGTCGTCTACATATGCCAAATATTGGCGACATTCCATTATTCAAAGGAAACGTTCTTTTGTTCTGGTAGCCCACCCTAGTATTCAGAATTTCATATAATTTGTTTCCAAGTGTTATTTTTGTACGCTAAATCGATTGCAATAAAGAAATTATGTGTTTCTTTTTTTTCAGTAAAAGTGCTTTTTGTCCCAAAATAAGTATATCCCGCCGTGTTTACACTTAACTGTTATATATAATTTAAGACATTTATTTGAGATATTACCATAACACTTAAAAAAATGAAAATCAGCCCAACCATTCTAAAACTTAAAAAAAAAACTGTGTTTTCTTGTTTCTTTTTTTTTTTGTTGCTGCTGATTTTACAAATATATAAGCAGTTTCCAAAGACCAAGTTTTCGAATTAGCCTACAACATGTTTATGTGTTCAAATTTTTGGAGAATTAAAAAAAAACAGAATCGAAAAAAATTTTAGAAATCATTTTTAAAGAATAGCATAGACATTTACATAGAAAATAACACAGACATTATCAACCTTAACGAAATTTAGCTATTCAAACTACACTGGTGTAATAAATTAGGAGAATATACAGACTTGGTCGATTATCTCTGGAACTACTGGACCAATTTTAGTAAAATTTTATGTGTACATACATCGATACAATGCAAAACAGATAACTGTGGAGGAGGTTTTGGTCCTCCGCCATTAGCCGCCAATCTTCGTATAGTGGATTTTTACTTAGCCGTACAAAAATACATTTTTGATTATGAAAATACTAACAATGGATAATATCCAGGAAACAATATATAACTCATTAAAATGAATTTATTTTATTAAGCATAAATGGTGACAGAGAATGGACATTTCTGCATCCCAAACAGAAATATGAAATCCCTCAAAGGGATGAAATCAGAATACTCTCTATTGATTTATCATAATATATCATAGCCAAAACAAAACCAAATGGGTTTATAAGAACACCTTGGCGATCACGAATCGCCAACAAATTTATGAGAATTATTACAACCATGCAACCAAAACATTTAGCAGTTGGAAATTTAGAATAAAAAGTTATAAATAGATTTTTGTTTTCGATTAGAGGCGGCAGTGAATTAATAAGTCTGCATAGTAATGAAATAAATAGTATCCGTTACATTGATCTAGAAGAGAAGAAATAAATATTTTATGTTCGTCTTATAAGTCTTTGATTTATTTTAAATGAATTATTCTATTAATAAAAAAAAAGCTTAAGTAATGAAAGATATTTTTAAAGGATAGAAAATAAATATGTAATGCCAATTGTGGCATCACAATAACCATTCAACAATTGTAATACACAAGCATGATCGTGCGCAACACTCGTTGGAGTCGGAAGGTATGAAATTGCCGTAGGACAATTCAGGACAATTGCCACAAGAAATGATAAACTGCCTTATTTAAAGTATGAAATCACGCTGCAAGGCCTGTATATCTGTATGAGGGGATCATACACCTATTAACTCATTTTTTGTTGTTGTTTAGTCTGTAGTCGCTATTTCATACCTTCCTACTCCAACCAGTGTTACTCACGATCATGTGTGTGTATTACAATTGTTGAATGGTTATTTGCTTTGCATTGTAACAAAGTATGTAGGGGAGAGTCGGGTAGCCCAGCTCACTTAAGGAGTATTGCTTATAATTCTGTATAATACTGAATAATAATCAACATTTTTGTATGTTTCTATTGTTTTATCATCTAATTAAATAATGCAAAAAGAATAAACCAAGAAAAGAATAGTTAAACTTAAAAAAATAGAAATTTAAAAAAAACATGTTTTTCAGCTCTTTTCAAAATGTGTCGGGTAGCTCCACCCAGTTACAAAAATTGTGTTTTTTGGCTTTTTTTTTCAGGTGTAAATGAGAATGACCAATGTATTGACAATAGATAAACCTCATTTATCATTTTTATCACAAAATTATTTTATTTATTACATATTTATATACTTTTAGTGAATTCTATCATTTAATAACAACAAATGTCATACTTTTTATCATTATTTATAACAATTCAGGTAATCAG
>NC_092212.1:75270950-75288081 GCF_043381705.1 Parasteatoda tepidariorum
TTTTTTTCCTCATAAGATTTTAGGATTTTTCTTTCTTTTTTGAAAGATGTTTACCTTACCATCATTTTGGAAATAATCATTAGTGTATTACTTCATCGTTTTTTCTTCTTTTTAAGATTATTTAAAAATATTTTTCTTTTGTTGTTGGGTTTAACAATAAAAAAACGGCTTTTTGCAGCGATTCAGAAAACCGGAAAAATCAGTTATCCGGAATAGCGATGATCCCGATCGTTCCGGATAATCGGTTCTCTACAAGTTTTTCCATCACTGGAACTTTTAGGAAGATGAAAAGACGATACCCACGGATTAAATTCCATCAAAAAATTTAAAATTACGAAGAAAAATTAATAAAAAATTACATTCAGACACAAATAAAATAAATAAAAATAAAATACGTCAATAGTTATATTTACAACAGATTAAAACTAGGATAATGTCGAATTTTAAAAAAAAATCATTATTATAACTTTTAAATTTACAGGTAATTTCCTGGGAACGTTCAACGTTCTTGGGAAAGTTCGAATTCGGACGATTCAATTTTAACTAGTCGATTTCAATTTCACTTAATTTTCAATTTGACCTATTCGATTTCAATTTTACTTAATTTTTATCTGCCCTTTTTCATTATCGCGTAAAAATCTTTACAAGATCCAAAAAATCTTTAAGAAGTAGTATGTTTAAAATTTAATTTCTCTAGAACTATCTAACAGATTTCCTTCAAATTTTGTAATTTGCCTTTTAACATTACTTTCTTTAAAATGATATAAGAACTTGTAAACCTTGCTATTAAATTTTTTTTTACAATTTTTACTAAATAATGTAAAATATTAACGTAGTATAATCTAGTAAGGTAATAGTAAAATAGTATACTATGGTATTGCGTATTAGTATTAAATAATAAATAGTTATGGAAATAATTTTCGTGCATGAAATTATCTTTGAATAATCAAATTTTATAATTGTAAGCAGAAACTTTTCGATTCGTTTAAAAGTTCTCCAGATATTTAAAATTTGCAAAAATTAAAATTAACATTAAGAGGTCTAAACATTCGATCACCTTTCTAATTAAACTTTTGGGACCATATTTTCGAAATTAAGGTTACCACCATATTTTAAGATCAAGAATCCTCCCAAAAAGTTGCGTGTTTATCTAGAGAAAGTACGTTTGTGTGTCTGATTTAAAACACTAATCTGCACACTCTGCACTAATTAGTAAGCATATGTAAAACTAGCCTCTCAAACAATTAAGATTGAGTCATAATTCGAGAACATTCGATCAGTAGTCCAAAGTTTATTCGAGGCGTTCCCTTTTTTGTACTCTGTACATTGTTTACTTTAAGCGAGTTCACTTTTCTTTCTTTTCTCTATTTATTTTGTTGTATTTTATTTGTCACATTATTTATTATGTAAACCTTTCCCAAGTTTTTCGTAATCATACACTTTTTTTTAACTCGAAAAGATACACATCGTACAAATTACTCAGGTTTCAAAGTAAGTATATTCTCACTCAGCAAAAACCTTTTAATGTAAACCTAAAAAGGTTTCTTTTATGCGGTTTGCGTGTAAACCTTCTAATCTTAAAACGAGATTTGATAATCTGCTCTATTCTACCCTCATTTCCCTAGTCCAAAACCTTGGAAAACAACCTTCTATATAAAAACCTTAAATCGAAGTTGTTTTAGGGTTTTCAAGCGTGAATAAATCCTTGAAAAAAGCTAGTCTTAAGGTGGAAATAATCTTAAATCTAGGTAATTATAAGGTTTCTTTTCGCATTGTCGTGTAAACCTTCTAATCTTGAAATGAGATCTGTGACCATCTGCTCTATTCCACACTCAATACCCTAGTCCGAAATCTTGGAAAACAACCTTCAATATAAAAATCTTAAATCGAGGTTGTCTTAGGGTTTTCAAGCGTGAATAAATCCTATAATAAAGCCAGTCTTAAGGTGAAAATAATCTTAAATCTAGGTAATTATAAGGTTTCTTTTCGCATTGTCGTGTAAACCTTCTAATCTTGAAATGAGATCTGTGACCATCTGCTCTATTCTACACTCAATACCCTAGTCCGAAATCTTGGAAAACAACCTTCAATATAAAAACCTTAAATCGAGGTTGTCTTAGGGTTTTCAAGCGTGAATAAATCCTTGAAAAAAGCTAGTCTTAAGGTGAAAATAATCTTAATTCTATGTAATTATAAGGTTTCTTTTAGCATTATCTTGCATGCTCAGCTAAAATCCACCTTGTCATGAAATGTTGGCAATTCAATGGCAATCATCACTAGTGTGACGTCAGCTCACTAGTGTGACGTCAGCTAAAACGTCATTATGGACCTCAGTGACCATTTTGCCTAAGATACAATACTTTTTAAGAAAGCCTTAAGAATAATTTTTAATCCTTTTAGGATGAAAGGTTTGAAACTGCAATATTTTTGCTTCATTGAAAAAAGGTTTTCAGTACAAACATTTTTGTTACAATAAAAAGAAAATTCCAGCACTAGGTTGCCGCATGGATACATGCTTTCTGTGTAACGTACACTTTGTGCATACGCGTTTGTTTAACGTACAGCTTAGAGTGGACAGCACCTTACTTACTTGATGCCTTATAACGTCTCAGCGCAAAGTTTCTAATTATTTCTGTAAGCGTATCCAGGTATTCTATCATATGTTCTTTGTCCTTTGGAGCGCAGTCAGTAATAGCATTTTCTTTAATGCATTTCATTGTGTAAGTTTCCAATCTGAAGAAAAGAAAATTGATTCATTGAATTGATCCATTCAAACCTTTGAAACACAAGAAAAAACACTTAGAATTCTTGTAGTGTTTTTGGTTTCTCAAAGCAAAATAATTTTTTAGGAAGTTATTAGAATGTTTAAATAAAAGTAGAGTCTAAAGGAGGGCTTAAGACATCTGAATCAAATTTTTGCTTCAAGTAAAATAATCATTACAAACATTGAGAATAAAATGCTTGAATTTTTAGGAAGCATTAAAAATGTTTACAGTTAAATAGATTGTTCAGAAGTAGTAAAACTTAAAAATGTTTAAGGTATAAAAATACATCACCAATACAACATAAAATTTTATTTTACCTGATAAGGAAACATAACAGGCTTCTTTTTTTTCCACAAATGTTCAATAAATTTTGGTAATGTCACAGACTTTAAATCAAAAGTCAATCAGCAGTTAATGATGCCATTTATCTCGAAACATTCTTCATTTTCTATTTTACCATTCTCCGAAATTTAAAAATACACGGCTAAGGCCGGGATAGCCTGGTTGGTAGGGCACCAATTCCATAAAGTCGTGGAGAAGTCGGCCAAAGACTGATGCACGTTATAAAAATGTTGACTGATGCACGTTAAATTTGTTGACTCACAAAGTCCTCCATGTTCCCGTGACAAATCATACCTCTGGGGTACTGATCCAGGAGTTTCCTTGTCTTCTGGTCTGGTTCAAAATTACAAGTCCACGGAGTTTAACATTAGTAGTCGTAAAACCAAAATTGGGTTGGCTGTTCAACGACGGTTATTATATATATATANGTACAATGTTCAAAGCTAAGTTTTTACGATATCGTTTTTGTATATATATATATATAAACGTTCGTGATTTCCTAAATAACGAGTTCCCTCGTCTTTGGATTGGAAGCGGGTTGAACGATGACAAGAGCCGTTGTAGCTCAGGTAATCGAGCATTCGCCTCCCAATGAGGTGGTCCGAGTTCGAATCCAGGGGATGACTGGTCGATATGAATTCCACACTCGGTTCGCACCGACAACAGTGCTGATTTAAAATATCCTCAGTAATAGATGAATTATGGGTTAAATTATCCTTGCTGATGAGCTAACCATGAGAGGTTTCGCTGGTTTTCTTCTCCATGAGCAAATGTGAGTTAGTTCCGTCTAAAAGTTCTCAAATTTTTCTTCCAGTTTTCTCAGTTTTTTTTAGTATGCTGGTCAGTTTAAACGACCCGTGTCCTAAGTAATGACGAAGAAACTCGTTCTATAGGAATCACGAATGTATGTTAGATAATGAGGTAATTAGATAAAGAGAGGATAAAGTAAGGGGGTGCCCTGTCTTTTTGGAAAATAAATGACGTATTATCTTCCTACAATTGTGGCATCAAACGCAGTTTCATCATATGTTGGCAAACAACGCCATCATCTCCTAATTGACTTTAGACTTGAAGTGGGCCGCATAAACAATGGTTATTGAGCATTTCTAAGGGAAAAAATCCTGTGATGTTTCCTTATCAGGTAAAGTAAAATTCATTTGATGATATTTTGTTTAATATAATGTTTGATAATATTTGTTATATATAATACTTGTTTGTTATAAGACTTCTAAACATCAGAGGACATTGCGACACGCTCTATCTTATAATCGTCGTTGAGCAGCCGATCCAATTTTGGCGTTTAAAGCTACCAATTTTGAACCCAATCCAGAAGACAAGGGAACTTCTGGATCAAGTATAGGGAGAAATTTGCCTTCGTGGAGGACTTTTAAAAGGAACTAACTTGCGTTTGCGTTGCATGGAGAGGAAAACCACGAAAACCTTCCACGATTAGCTTGATGGTAAGAGGACTCTAACCCATGACCCGTCTACCACAGACGATATTTCACGCCTGTACTGTGGTCAGTGCGAGTCGAGTGCAGAATGTGAGTCAACCAGGGATTCGAACCCGGCTCACCTCATTGAGAGGCTAGCGCTCCACCACGGCTCAACGGGCTCTTTATGGATAATTGGAAAGACACATTTTATATTCAAATTATGTAAACTTGCTTAAAACAAAATTTTAGGAACTACTATGGTCGTCTAAAACTATATAGAGTCTTAGGAAAGGATTCACTTCTTTTATGAATTCCTATTTGCGCATAATTTCAATAAAAAAAATTTTTTTAAACTTTTTTAATTATTTCGTATTAATTTAGATCGAAACAAGTGAAAAATATTATACATAATATTTTAATTATTTATAGTTCTGGAATACAGCGTGCATCACCGGTGTCTTTTTTCTGCGTTAGAGGCAAAATCTTCCAAACACGGCTCACTTCCAAACAATAACTTTTCAAATTTGAACTAATTTGCAGTTATTTAGATCAAAAGAAACTGTTTTTCATCATTGAAATTTATTTAATTTTCGAAGTCAAAGATTGATAAAAGTTTGAATAGGAATGAAGAAAAAAAAATTTAAGCCACTTTTTTCGAATTTTATATTTGAGTTCCACTACAGTTAAGATAATCTAATAGATTTTTTCAGTAACTATTAGACTGTATTTCCTATTAAAAAGATGCCAAATTTTTGCTTGTAGAAGAAAAAGATATATGAAAGGGACCCAGTATCTCATCCACGTGAAAAGCATAAAAGATAGTTCAACAAGACTTATGATGGTCCTACAAAATTTGATGGTCACAATCATCCAATATTTTCCATTATGTGTTCATGGTTTTTGATATGCCTACAAACCTCCATCATTTCATGATGGAAGATGCTACTTCAAAAATGTGATGATTAACCATCAGGAGAAGTTTGACTTTCATGAACCAACAATCTCTGATGGTCCATGATGGTTCCAGATATACATTTTCATGATGGTTTATTGGGAATACTTGTTTGCTCTCAGGAATATACCATCAAAACAATTTGGTTTTTTTATGTTGGGCTATCTTAAATCAGTTCGAATTCCTGCATTGGGGTGATGGTTATTCCTGATCGTTGCTACATTTGATTTCTAAGATACTATGATGGAAATTCGTGATATTCCAACATGAACAAACCATCAAAACAAGTTGCTATTCTTATGTTGGACCATCATAAATCAGTCCGAATTCCTACATTGAAGTGATGGTTACTTATGTTGGTTACCATCCAAAAATATATTGGTTCGTGATGAAATTATTGATGGTTACCATCAAGATTATGTGAGTCCATCAATGGAAAACCATCAATAATTTTCACTTGGGAAACTTCTTTTAGGAATTCTTAGTAATGATTAAGTTAAAATATATTCATAGAAAGCACTGCAAATTAATATTTTAAAATAGATGCTTCGAAAGCACTGTAAAGGTTGAGAAACAGTTTAACAAGAAAAATTTTAAAAGGTTAAGGAAATTAAATTGTTAATTAAGGCACTCTTACGTTGCTCTATCGTCTATTGCTACGCTGTCTAAAGCTCTGAAGCAATCTGTAGTTGCTTTTGTCGTAGACTTCCACTTCTCTATGCTGCAGTCAGCTACAAATAAAGAAAATTTCATAATAAGTTTCACACTTAACTTTCACGATTACAGTTCATTGAGTTAATAAAATAAAAATGAAGCTACACTTTATACCAGAATAACTATTACCTGAAAAATAAGAGTTCAAAGTGTCACCAATCAAATTTTATTTTCTCAAGAACATCTAAACCAATTTATTAAAACTTTGGATGTAAAAATCACGTTTAGTAGAATGTAAAATCTTTATAATTTGCAATTCAAAGTTTTTTTTCCTTCTGAATTCGGTACTTGCACTTCATGAAGAAGACCTCCCATACATACACATGTGACCAATGACGTCCCAAGTAGCACAGGGATATTGTAACAGCTTTAGTTTACATTGACAATATTGCCGAAAATCTACATTGTGTGTACGATATTGTACGATTCCCGTTTAATTCACATTAAAAGTCTGTTTCTAAAACTCTTCATTTTAAACTTTATTGTGTTCTTAAATCAAAATTAATCGTTTAAAAGACAAAAAATGACGTCAAATTGTTATAATTCCAAAAAATAAATTTAAAATATAAATTTAGAGATATCCGAAATGCTGAGAGATATCGATCGACGTTCCCCAACGTTTTTACATTATCGAACAATATTGTTTTGCGATATTGAATATACGTTATAAAAGGGATCCATTTTTATATAGTACAATGTTTCGCTACGATATTGTACAATGTTCAAAGCTAAGTTTTTACGATATCGTTTTTGTGAATTGTGCTACTTGGGGTCAGCACCAGCTAATCTTTATCAGCAAAATGGCGTATTAAAGTTGAGCTAAGTTTCTCTACATAAATTTGAATGTTAATTAACGAAAAGTTACAGAAAAATACAGAACCGTATCCCACATCGACTTTGCTGAAATATAATTCTTTCTCTTCTACTTCTTTTACTTAAATAAGCTTTTTTATTTATGTATTTTATTGTAACCATAATATATTTTTGTTTTGCGTACCAGGCAACTTCTATGCATAATTAATTTGTTTATGTTCCACATGGCTTTGTGTTATGTCTCTGTGTAAATATATAAGGAATGAATTGAAATCTTTGAGAGCTAAATCGATTTAAAGAACCGAAGAATAAATATTTAGTTAGGCCTTTATTTTGTGCAATAGTAAAGGAAATAACAGTCAAATGTAGCAGGGGGATAAGGACAACTCTGGATAAAAATACTCTGCATTATACTATTTCGAGTATATTAATTTGACATAAAAAAATAAAAATGAAAGTTCTGATTTTAGTCAAGGACCCAAACTTTCGACCGCTAAACTGAATAAATAATTGGGTTTATAATTTACTGGTTGAGTTCACACTTCCATTTTGATATCGGATATTGAAAGGAATTTCTCAGTTGACTTCTAAACATTTGATAATTGTATGCAAAATATTAAAAAAAAAACAATAAGACTTAAGCACAAATAATTAAAAACATGATTCAATTGCTTAATTTAATATGCAACTTTTTTTCCTAAACATACTTATAGCATAATAGAATGTAAGTAGAATACAAGTAGAGAAATAATTAGAACAGAATATAAGTAGAGAAATAAGTAGAATAGAATATAGGTAGAGAGATAAGTAGAATAGAATACAAGTAGAATACATGTAGAGAAATAAGTAGAATGGAATATAAGTAGAGAAATAAGTAGAATATAATATAAGTAGAGAAGAATATAAGTAGAGAAATAAGTGGAACAGAATATAAGTAGAGAAATAAGCAGAATAAAATATAAGTAGAGAAATAAGTAGTACAGAATATAAGTAGAGAAATAAGTAGTACAGAATATAAGTAGAGAAATAAGTAGAATAGAATATAAGTAGAGAAACAAGTAGAAAAGAATATAAGTAGAGAAACAAGTAGAATAGAATATAAGTAGAGAAACAAGTAGAATAGAATATAAGTAGAACTATTCTACTTATAGAATACAAGCAAAATAAACTCTAGTTACTTATATCACTTACCAACATCGTTATAATCTCCTTTTCGATCACACCAATTTTCTAAAATAATTAAAGTTTTTCCAGAATTATTAAAATGTGAAAATTAGAACACAAATTAAAATGTTATTTATGATTTTTTAAAAGTATAACTACACACATTTTTTGAAACAAAAATATGAATGGTGTTTCTTAAAAATCAGAATTGACACGCATTTGAATGGCGCAATGTTAAAGTTACTCAAGAGAGTATTTTAATTACTTTATATTAAATAAATTCAATTTTTTTTCTCTCATGTAAAACTAAAATAAATTAATTAAATTTAATTAACGAATTGATATTTGAAGAAACTGCATTAACATCAAGTGTCATCCACTACAAGTTTTNTGTAAAGGAGAAGCAGTTTTCAGGGTACCAACTGCTTAAACGAGAATTTTTAGTGAGAACGCAAAGAACTTCGAGCGCTAGATAGTATTAAGGAACCGAAGAACAAATATTGAGTTAGGCCTTTATTTTGTAAATGAGAAACAGTTTTCAGGGTATCAATTGCTTAAATGAGAATTTTTAGTGAGAACGCAAAGAACTTCGAGAGCTGAATCGTATTAAGGAACCGAAGAATAAATATTTAGTTAGGACTTTATTTTGTGCAATGGTAAAGGAAATAACAGTTGAATGTAATAGGGGGATAAGGACAACTCTGGATAAAAATACTCTGCATCATAATATTTCGAGTTGATTAATTTGACATAAAAAAATAAAAATGAAAGTTCTGATTTTAGTCAAGGATCCAAACTTTCGACCGCTAAACTGAATAAATAATTGGGTTCATAATTTACTGGTTGAGTTTACACTTCCATTTTGATATCGGATATTGAAAGGAATTTGTCAGTTGACTTCTAAACATTTGATAATAATATGCAAAATATTTAAAAAAAAACAATAAGATTTAAGCACAAATAATTAAAAACATGATTCAACTGCTTAATTTAATATGCAACTTTTTTTCCTAAACATACTTATAAAATAATAGAATGTAAGTAGAATACAAGTAGAGAAATAGTTAGAACAGAATATAAGTAGAGAAATAAGTAGAATAGAATATAAGTAGAGAGATAAGTAGAATAGAATACAAGTAGAGAAGTAAGTGGAACAGAATATAAGTAGAGAAATAAGCAGAATAAAATATAAGTAGAGAAATAAGTAGAATAGAATATAAGTAGAGAAACAGGTAGAATAGAATATAAGTAGAGAAACAAGTAGAATAGAATATAAGTAGAGAGAAACAAGTAGAATAGAATATAAGTAGAACTATTCCACTGATAGAATGCAAGCAAAATAAACTCTAGTTTCTTATATCACTTACCAACATCGTTATAATCTCCTTTTCGATCGCACCAATTTTCTAAAATAATTAAAGTTTATCCAGAATTATTAAAATGTGAGAATTAGAACACAACTTAAAATACAATTTATGATTTTTTTAAAAGTATAACTACACATATTATTTAAAAAAAAATATTAATGAAGTTTTTTACAAATCAGAATTGACACGCATTTGAATGCCGCAATGTTAAAGTTACTAGTTACATTTAAATAAAATTCGAGATGTTTTAAGTTTTGCAAAAATTAAAATGCTGACCAGCTTATAACTAGATGCACCTTATAAAAGAAACAAGTTATATCAAAAAAATATTTTAAAGTCAATTCCTACTTAGGTCAATAAATAAAATTTTTATTTTAGTTATTTTATATCAAAGAACTACGATTTTTTCTTCCATCATATAAAACTAAAATTTATTAATTAAATTTAATAAATTAATTAAGATTTGAAAAAAAAAACTGCATTAATATCAAGTGTCATCCACTACAAGTTCAAAAAATGTTTTAGAACTTGTAATGTTTTTGAACTGCCGTCCACCCTTAATACATATATATTTGACAACTTGGTAAATATGAAGTAAAAATATGTATTCATTAACGGTTAAAAACATATAGGTTTTTCTTATAGTTACTTTCAACTGCTCTCAATCTTAATTGGCGGACATTTGATGTTTTTAATCTTGCTTTTCCCGTTAATTAATCCATACGTCTAAATTTGGTTTTTCTAGCTTAAACAAGATATATATTAAAGTAATAGATTACAGAACTGTTAATATATTTTTTGTGTTTTTTAGTAGAAAAAACATTGACGCAAATTTGAAAATTTAGTTTTATTTGCTTCTTTTTTATCATAAACCAATTTTTTCCTAAGAAAACAAAAACTTTTAAACCTGACCACTCGTTTATCTTGTATATTGACTGCTAAAATAAGTTAATTTTGTGAATGCTATTCTAAACCTTTTAAATGTAGACAGGAAAATAAGTCTTTTTTGAAAAGTTATTTTATACTATTAGATTTAGTATTCATATTTTACTAAACTAGGGATATAGATGATCTAAGTCTCTTTATATTTGACTATAATAGAAATTTATAAACGCTTTTGTAATAAAATCTTGTGAATATATCTAAGAAATATGGAAAATTATGAAATTAATCAATCGTTAAGTTTTCTAATTTCATATATGTACTTTTGTATTCATGTTTTAAGGAATTCTTTATAAAAAATAACTGGTAGGTATAACTAACAGAATATTCATAGCTTAATTTTCTAAACAAATTAATTTAAAATTATATTTTTATTCAGCAAATAGAAACTCATTCCTTAAATAATCTCATTTTCCTTAAATGAGATTGCTAATCAATAAAATTTTAAATTTATGTTAAATTAAATTAACACTTATTTATCTTCATATTATTTTGTAACATAAAGTGTATAAAGAATCTATAAAGATAACAATGTGCAAGAAATGGTAAAAAAAAAGAGGATTCATCCCTTTCTATAAGTTGACCACATAATATTGCATAGGAAATGGTCATCTTAAGCAAGTTTCACTGCATAGCCTTTTTGAGGAAATTAAAGAATTAAGAGTATTGTGAGCTATATTAGATACAAAAATATTACAAAGCAGTATCTATATTATGAGAAAAAGATTCTCATAATATAGTTATATAACCAGGCTCAAAAATTAAATTGTGAAATTATAATTCTTTCAAAAATAAAAAAAAATTTATTAATTAATTAAAAATACAATTATTAAAAATTAAATATAATTATTACAATTATTATTTAAATATACGAACTATTTATAATTTGTATAGAATAATTTATTTCTTAAGATAACAATTTCAGTACTAAAATTAACAAGACTAGAATCTTTTTACCATCGTCATCTAAATCAGCCCCTGATTCTGCAGCTATAAAAAAGAACGGAAGAAAATTCAAAACATAAATGAAAGAACTGTTAAAAGTCAAATGTGTTTTAATGCAAAAAGAGAAATAACTTTTAAATAACATAATAACAACATGTTAAGTGATGCAATATATTGTAATGTATCTTAATATATTCGTATTGCATTGGTCAGTGAATTGCATTAGTAAGGGAGTCGTATTGTTGGGAAAACATTTCAGAATAAGTAACTTACGTTGATTTAAAAAATAAATTTCTGTTTTAAATTTTAAGGCTGACGTTTCGCTTTTACATAAGATAAAATTTATTGTATCAAAATGAAATATTTTTTACTTGACAAGTAGCTGTACTAACATTTTGATAGTGCATAGTTTTCATATAAATAAACCAAAAAACAAAAAATAATTATCTAACATGCTTCTCAATAAAAATAATTTATTTAACGTGTTTTTTTAAACAAACAAAGAGAAGGTAGAAACAGTTATCATCAAAAAAGTTTCTTTCCCTCTCTGGACAAAAGAGAAAGAGCAGGGTAAAGTCAAAATAACTTCGTAAATACTTAAAAATAGTCCCAAAAACCGTAAAATTGCTGCAGTTTTTTCTTTTAAACAACTTGAGAAAAATGATATTTGATAGGTTATCTGTTTAGGTCTGGTTAAATATTAGGTTAGTCTTTGTCCCTTGAGATTGGGAAAAGTGGGGTAATATCGAGAAGCTAAGATTCAAATGCCTGTTAGAACTTAACTGTTGGACCAAGAAACTGTCAGATTTAATCAAGACATTTATTGCTTAGTAGTATAGAATTCTTCCTCCTGAAGTCCTACTAGCTGCCACATCGTGGGGAGGGTGTTGCGTGAGCAAAGTAAGCCCGGAAGAATTTTTGTCTGGTAGGGTCACCCTAGGCGTGAAGGCGACTCCATTTTGCTCTCGGTTAGTAGGGCACTGGGCCCATATCTAAGAGGTCGTGGGTTCGATCCCCGCCGGTTGAAGACTCCCAGTGTAGTAAATGGGGGCTGATTCACGTTACATTTGTCGATTCACAAAGTCTTCCATGTTAAAAATAACAAATCATACTTCTGGGGGTACTAAACCGGGAGTTTCTTTGTTTTCTGAATCGGTTCAAAATTGCAAGTATAAGAGTTGAATATTAGTAGTCGTAAACCCAAAAGTTGAATCGGCTGTTCAACGACGATTATAAAAAATTTAATAAAAAGCTCATGCCTGTGGTGATGGAACTAAGTCAGACATCTACTTGTTGGTGCTCCAGTCATTTCTTTTTCACAACTGAAGCTGCCCCCTTTTCTTCATCTATGATTATGAATTCATCACCTTTCTAAACGGCATAAAGTGGATGATAGAACAAAAACGGTAATTACTAACAAACTGGTGCATCTCTCATAATTTCGTTCTGTGAAATTTTCAATGGATACCATCCCACGTTGATATGCATGGTAATGAGGCGTAAGATATTTTGGCTTAAGGAAGTGCTGGTAAGCCGTTGGACACCCATGATCACTAACTTATTTGGAATTGTTCTCAAGAGCTAAAAAGGCTGAAAATACTTCTTGAACCATCGTACCTGTTCAACAACGGTACCAGGGAAAGTGCCCTGGGAGTGCTTTATCACTCACATTTTTTAGGTTAGACCAGACGGCCGTCAACATGCCTTGTCTGTGGTCATTTAAGAGCTCTGTCTTTATTCCAATGGAAATAAAGTATGCTGACCAGCAGGCCGTTCTTGGCCATATACTAGATTGTCTGGGGCTATCCAAACAAGTTCTTTTCACAAACCCAACTCTACTAGACTTTCTCAGAGTCACAGATTTCATAGATCTTATTTAGCATTGTTAAACAACAGAGACATGCAGCAACCAAAACATAGCATTCCTGAAAAGTTATAGATGTACTAATTATTTTTAAATGATTCATTTTTTCTTGAAAAAGTCAAACTATCCGGTCTAATTGCAGTGTGTCTACCACTAAGAAAATAAAATTCTAATCCACTAGTCACAAAAGGTAGGAGAATCGGGGCCGGTCCAGGGTACAAAGCTGACACTCGTCCTAATACGACAAGTTTACATTTCTTCAACTTGGCTAGGCATAGCAAAAAGAAGTTATTCAGTTAGTTATTCATTCTTTGACCCCTTGACATATCATTTCTTGATATACAAATGATCTTTAATTGCACCGTAAACAACAACTACCAACGGGATGTTGTATTGAAGACGTCTAAGACATGTCAATTATTGTTTTGACATAAGAAACAAATGACGTCTCCCAGACGTCTTCGTATGTCAAGGGGTTGAATAATGATATTTTGGTTATTATCTACCGTAATTGAATTTTTAAATGTAAGTTATATAGGGTTTCATTTCTAAAACAAATTGATTAAAAAGTTACTCCACAGTTGGAATTTTTTGCCCTTTTTTTAAAAAAAAAAGAAACTGCTACATTATTTCTGTTTGAAATTGTTCTTATGTTTAATTTACCTTTTGCTTCATCCATTTCTCCGGCCCTGTTTTCGGATGATCCTATTTCATTGTCTTCGTTTGCTAGAGTGTCAAAAGATAAAAACAAAAATAATAAAGTAGAGAATGAGCATTAAAAGTACAGTGCAACCTCGGGAAACGACCACAGTTAAATGGCCGTTGATAAAGGTTGGTCGTTCTTAGAGGTTACCTCAATTGACTTCAAAACTTTAATCGAAGGTACATGATTTTTCGCAAACGATTTTAATTTCAACACGTGTAATTTTTTTGGCGCAGAAATGCCACTTCTGTTGGCGTCATGAAAAATCGGATCGATGAATAAAATTAAGCGTCTGTAAAAATGATCCCAACTGATGTAATTATGTGTAAAAACAAATTTATCAATTATGAATGATAAAGCTATTTTATATAAATAAACAATTATGTTTTTTGTACAAGGTTGCATTTGATTTTATACCATAAAAATTAGTTAACTTTAAAAGATGAGCAGTGGTTTGCTTGTTTGAGAAGTTTGTGTTTTTCTAAAATATAACTATTTTTTCTAATTTAGCTTTTAACACTATAAGTAAATCATTGATAGCATCGTTTTCATTGCGCTCTGACTGCAACATGAGGCTGTATCGATACTAAGCAGTATCGATAAAAAATACTAAGCAGTTTATATAAAAATATAATCCCTTTTCTGCAACAAATCAAAAGTTACTTTTATTTTGCAAAAATACTTGCTTTAAATAAGTTTTTATTTGCTTAATCACCTCTGAAAATAATACAAACACTAGTTATGAGCATTTAAACAAATATTTATTCTAAAAGTCATAACTCACGAATTACTAAAGAAAATTGAACAAAAAATCTCATGTATGAAAAAGTGGGATTACACTCTTCTGTATAAACTGTAAAGTTCTGTATAAACTGTAAAAACTGTAAAGTTGTCGAGAATCGTAACAAAATTTTTAGAATGCCTTGAAAGAATTTTCAATATCTAATTTTTTAAACTTTTTAGGGAGTGCGAGGATGAATTTAAATGAGATTAATGGTTAACGCAATCGACTAACTGATTTCTTAGTATTTGTAATTTATTGAGAATTTTGAGTCAAATAGTTATATGCATAATGTTGAGAATCCAAACTATCAAAAACGTGTAAGTAGTGCTTAAAATATCAATGTTATGAAGCAAAGTGTGAACGAAAACTGAAACAATTAATTACCGCCATTTATAAAATTTTAGATTTTTATATACCACTACATGGAATACTTCATAGAGATTCGTATTTTAAGCCGTATAAAATTCAGTTAACATTCATAAGATTTTAGATTTTTATATAACACTACATGAAATACTTCATAGAGATTTATATTTTAAGCCGCATAAAATTCAGTTAGCATTTATAAGATTTTGTATTTTTATGTAACACTATATGGAATACTTCATAGAGATTCATATTTTAAGCCGTATAAAATTCAGTTAACATTTATAAGATTTTGGATCTTTATGTAACACTACATGGAATACTTCATAGAGATTTATATTTTAAGCTGCATAAAATTCAGTTAACATTTATAAGATTTTGGATTTTTATGTAACACTACATGGAATACTTTATAGTGATTTATATTTTAAGTCGTATAAAAATCAGCTAACATTTATAAGATTTTAGATTTTTATGTAACACAATATGGAATACTTCATAGAGATTTATATTTTAAGCCGTATAGAAATCGGTTAACATTTATAAGATTTTGGATTTTCATGTAACACAATATGGAATACTTCATAGAGATTTATATTTTAAGCCGTAAAAAATCAGTTAACATTTATAAGATTTTGGATTTCTATGTAACACTACATGGAATACTTCATACAGGTTTATATTTTAAGCCACATAAAATTCAACTGACACGAGTATTTAATTCAACTGACTGTATTGATAAAAAGTTTCAGAAATGGTTTTTAAGGCTACTTGACACAGATCCCTTATTTTAGAAAATTCGTCTTTAACCCTAAGACGACCAATATATGACACGAAATAAACTCCATTGGACTATTTTTTTCAAATGTAGTATTGAATCATTATTCGTGTTATTGGTAAAATTAACAAAGATTTTTGTGGAAAAAAACGGCCAAAAATTGAAGGTCTAGAATTGCATATGTAAGAATCTCAGAAATAGTAATTTGCTTAAAATCATTTTCAAATTAAATTTAATAAGCCATTCTCTGAAATAAAATAAAAATTATTTTAATAACAACATTTTGTTTCAGTTTTATTTCAAATTAAAAAATATATAGTATAATATATATTACCGTAAACCGGGGCGAGTCTACCCATTTTTTCAGTTTGTCAACTTTCAAGTGGTCAAACTTTTGTAAATATTAAAGAAAAAAGGTTTTTAATAGGTGTTTCGGTATCGCTANGATGGCGCTGTAGTAGTTTGATCCGTTTTTATTTATTTGGTGTCTTTTTAACCGACCTGTT
Organism: Parasteatoda tepidariorum; assembly: GCF_043381705.1. Classification (NCBI taxonomy): domain Eukaryota; kingdom Metazoa; phylum Arthropoda; class Arachnida; order Araneae; family Theridiidae; genus Parasteatoda; species Parasteatoda tepidariorum. The sequence goes on from NC_092212.1 coordinate 75,287,392, forward strand.
CAAACGTCTTTTGAGAGATTTGCATTGAAAATCAGCAAACTTTTAGTTGGTGCTCCGTAAGTATATTACTATTATTACTATTTTCACTTCGGTTAAGTGATAAACCTATCTAAGACAAAGATTACATTAATTTTATATGAAAAAAAAAACAAAAGGAATGTAAGTTTTGCTGCTGTAATCAAAAAGCCAGAATTCGCGGGGCGAGTCTACCCATTCGTATTTAGTTTTAATAAAGCATAATAATATAATTTAGACCTTTGTTTATATTAAAACTAAGTCATTTTAAATAAATTTGAGTATATTATTTTAATTCTGCTTTGATAAATTTATCATTAATAAAAAAATTTATAGGTTAAATATAAATGTAAATATGTAAATATAAAATATGTTTATTTAACCTATTTTTTCAATTTTTATATTACAAAATTAACTTTTTTTATTTAATATTATATTTCAACGAGAAAACATTGTAAGAAAAATCACACCTCCCAAAAGAATGGGGAAAGGATTTTTCATGATTCCCAATGTTTGAATTTCGATTTTGTTAATAATCTTTAATTATTATTATTTATTAATTATTTAATTGTAAATTTATATTAATTTTAATTTATTTTTATCAACAATAATCAGAAAAAAGATGAAAGTATATGTAATAAAAAATAAAATGTAATAACAGAATGTATTAAAAAA
>NC_092212.1:75288293-75327202 GCF_043381705.1 Parasteatoda tepidariorum
ACCGTGCCGTTAGTTAACATGACGATATATATTATAAATTCGACGATTGGATAAATTAGACGATATATAATATAAATTCGACGATTGGATAAATTAGACGATATACAATATAAATTCAACGATTGGATAAATTAGACGATATATTATATAAATATAGAATATTAATTATATGAGGTATTATATTAACATATTATAATAATTAGATACACTGTAGTGTTTTAATAATTACATGTTTTGCGCAATACTTTTATATATAAACGCCCATGTAATGGGTTTTTATTTAGGAGATTTTTTATGCACTTCCGATTTACATTAATGTATTATTTTTTTTACATATGGAATTACACTGTTAACTAATTGATATGCGAATGTAAACAAGTGCAAACCAGTTTCAGCCGCGTAAGAACAGTAGTGCTGTATGGTATTCCCTAATAATTAAGATTTTACATAGAATCTTATAGTGCGTCGAATAATATGGACAGGGAGTGTGCACAGTGTAATACATTAAAAATATATAGTATTGTATATAAAATATTACTGTTTTCAGAAGCTTCATCATCGCAGGAAACTTTCAGCTGTACCGTTCTGGTCAAAAGTCTCACCAAAAATTCTACTAAGAAATCTGGACACAACTGGTAGGATGCTTTGAAACAGCCCACAATAGAACTGGGAAGAGAATATATTTATGTATATATTATTATAAATATTATACAATATGCTAATTATTATACATGTTGTTGTTGTTTCTAATGCGTCTTGCCACACGGGCAAGCCTGCTTGGTGAAACCGAGCAAATTTAAGGTAGAGTGTCCGTTTCTTGTTTTTCTGTGGCGCCATCTATGGCCAGGAATTCGACTTCTGCCACACCATACGTCGCACCTGTTTATAGGGCGGGCCCATTCATATATTCATTCATCCTGACAGACCTGAATCAGAGAACGATCGATCTCCAATCCAGTACCCCCAAAGGTTATGGGAACATGGAGGACTTTTGCGACTCGACAGATTTAACCTGCCTCAGGCGGGGTTCGAACACACGAACTCTCGGACATGGGCCCAGTGCCCTACCGACCATTATATTATTCATAATCATATTATACATAATTATCTATTAATCGTTACATATAACTACTATTATATATAAGTATTATTATACCATAAGTTCGCCCAAAATGGTAATAAGTAGACCATGTAGTTTAAAAAAAATATACATTATTATACATAATTATCTATACATCATTACATGTAACTACTATTATATATAAGTATTATTATACCATAAGTTCGCCCGAAATGGTAATAAGTAGACCAAGTAGCTTGAAAAAAAATGAAAAAGACTGTTTATCTAAAATCTTACAAGCTTACAAAAAAAATGACATGTTACTGGTAGACTCTGGAATTCTAATTTCATTTTCGCCAAATGTGGTATCCATTGGATGTGACAGATGATGGCCAAAATGTGGTAGCCATTCCAAGCATGAAATAAACCTTTTTTAAGATAACTGTTCTGAGTTCAGTGAAGTAATTTAAGACGGTCAAGTTTAACATATTTTTTGTAGTGTAAGCTGATTCTAAAAAACGGCTCAAAGCGTCGATATTTATAAAGTTACTCCAACAATACATTAACTTGTCGCATAAAAATTTACAAAAAGGGAGAATTTTGTCATTGATTTTGATAAGTTGTTTCATAGAGGTGGAAATTATTTTGTCATATTGGTGATGTTTAAATAAATTTAATGTGTGTGTGACTTTTAAATTTTAATAACTTTTAATTACTATACAATAATAATTGAATTAACACGTTGAACGCCACGCTGATTTTACTTGGCTTGCCCGTCTGGCTAATATGATTTTTTCGGTATGCGTTGCATGTTTTGATGAAATATTATTTACAGCAAAACAGTTAATTTTTTAAATCATTCGTAACTCATTTAATTCACTGAGGTCACCAGTGACCCCCATGGCAGTCAATGTATTAAGGTTACATGTTGTATATGTATATAAATAAAACTATTTTCGTGTGTTCTACATTGCATTAGTTTCTTCAAACCATTTTAGAAACGATAATAATATTTAAAAAATTAAAAGCATTACAAATTTGCACGAATAAAGTGTTTGAAATAATTGGAAAATAGGAAGGAGTGCAATGGACAATAGGAAGGACTGTAATGGAGGCCATTGGAAAATAGGAAGGAGTGCAATGTAGGACATTGGAAAATAGGAAGGAGTGCAATGGAAAATAGGAAGGACTGTAATGGAGGCCATTGAAAAATAGGAAGGAGTGCAATTGAAAATAGGAAGGAGTGCAATTGAAAATAGGAAGGAGTGCAATTGAAAATAGGAAGGAGTGCAATAGAAAATAGGAAGGAGTGCAATGGAAAATAGGAAGGAGTGCAATTGAAAATAGGAAGGAGTGCAATGGAAAATAGGAAGGAGTGCAATGGAAAATAGGAAGGAGTGCAACCACTTTCCCATAATGGCATAAGACAACAAAAACTATACAATAAAGTAATACTTACGTTGCATCTTTTTCTTGTCCCTTCCATACACCATGGGCGTAATCATAGTAATCATCCTGACATGTTTTTACACCTTCATAGTCAATGGATTCAAAACACTCCCTATTCTTCTTTGATTCATCTGAGTCTTTGTGAGCAATGGAAATTAAGCCATTAATTAGTTATACAGGATTAAGAAGAAAAAAATCCGGAAATAATGGTATATTTCCAAAAACACAACCCTACGCAGTTAAAAATTAAATTAAAAAACTTTATAGATATATTTTAAACTTTCTAAAAATAAACCTGACTGTAGAACCCAGTTAAAATCTATTTTTATTAAAATGGTTCCATTCAGTTTTACTTTATTTAAATTTAGTTTATTGCAATTAATTTTAGTTTAATTCAATATAATAAAATAAATTTTATTTTATTTTAGTATATTTAATTATTATTTATATTTTAATTTTTATTTTAAAATAAAAATTTTTTAAATTTTATTTTTTTTTAAATTTCATTATTTCAAATTTTAAATTTTATTTTTTAATTTAATCTAATTCGATTTAATTGTACAGCAAAAACTTTATCGATAACCAAATATATAATTACACTTACCTGAGATTTCGTAATGTCTTAAAGTAATTTATTCTTATTTTAAGTTTTATTTTGAAATTACAATTTTTTATAATTGGCCAGGAATTCGACTTCTGCCNGTAATGTGCATTAGAAAGAAAGCATGAAAATGATAGGTGTGATTAGAAATGTGTGATAAAAATTAATTTTTACGTGATACATATTATTTGCACAATACTTAGACGCATATAAGTCACTATTATTTACCAAACTCTACTGTTTTTTTCTTCCTTTAGAGTTTTTTTTTGTTTTATTTTTTTAAATTTATATTTTTATTTTTTAATTTAATTAGTTTAATTTAATTTAACTTAATTTTACAGTTTAGGTATAGCAAGAACTTTAGCGATAGCCAAATATTTAATTACACTTACCTGAGATTTCATAATGTCTTAAAGTAATTTATTCTTATTTTAAGTTTTGTTTTAAAATTAAAATTTTTTATAATTTTTTTTTGTTTTATTTTTTTAATTTTATATTTTTATTTTTTAATTTAATTAGTTTAATTTAATTTAACTTAATTTTCCAGTTTAGGTATAGCAAAAACTTTAGCGATAGCCAAATATTTTATTACACTTACCTGAGATTTCATAATGTCTTAAAGTAATTTATTCTTATTTTAAGTTTTGCTTTAAAATTAAAATTTTTTATAATTTTTTTTTGTTTTATTTTCTTAAATTTATATTTTTATTTTTTAATTTAATTAGTTTAATTTAATTTAACTTAATTTTACAGTTTAGGTATAGCAAGAACTTTAGCGATAGCCAAATATTTAATTACACTTACCTGAGATTTCATAATGTCTTAAAATAATTTATTCTTATTTTAAGTTTTATTTTAATTTTTATTTTAAAATTACGTTTTTTTTAAATTTTATTTTTGTTTAGTCTTGTTTTTTTAAATTTTATTTTTTGTTTAGCTTTTTTTTAAATTTAAATTTTTATTTTTTAATTTAAATTCATTTAATTTAACTTAATTTTAGAGTTTAGATATATCAAGAACTTTAGCGATCGCCAAATATATAATTACACTTACTTGAAATTTCATAATGTCTTAAAGTAATTTATTTTTATTTAATTTTAATTTTCATTTTAATTTTTATTTTAAAATTACGATTTTTTTTTAAATTTTATTTTTTGTTTAGTTTTATTTTTTAAATTTTAAATTTTTATTTCCTAATTTAAATTAATTTAATTTAACTTAATTTCACAGTTTAGATATAAAGAACTTTAGCGATCGCCAAATATATAATTACACTTACCTGAAACTTCATAATGTCTTAAAGTAAAACGTCTTAATCCCTTCGTTCTTCCCTCCATATGGCTCTCGAAATCATCCATGTCTTTTGGTAAACAATGTGTAAGGGAATTTTTTTTAACGCATCCCATAGCTTCATTTAACACACTGCAAAGCAATAAAAGGAATAACTTAAGATAATTTAAAAAAAAAAAGAAAAATTAAAACAACTTAAGACACTCTCTTACTCTGGTAGGTTCGGAAAATTGGCTCGAGTCCTGTAGCAAAGTCTTAGCTTTTCTGTCATAGTCTCTATCTCATAAGCCTCGCAATTAGCTGTAAATAAATTTAAAATAAGACATTCTATTGCAATTTTGTTCCGTTATAAATTAAAATAAGTTTTTATTTTCATGCATGACTTTCTTTACGATTACGAGAGTTTCTGTATGTAATGCTGAAAGAAAGTTTTTGTTGTTGCTGTTGTTTCTGCACGCCTGCTTGGTGAAAACGAGTAAATTTAGGGCAGCGTGTGCGTTTCTTGTTTTTCAGTGGCTCTATCTATGGCAAGAATTCGACTTCTGCCACACCATACGTTGCACTCGTTTATAGGACGGACCCATTCATTCATCCACAGATCGTAATTTTGACCTAAATCAGATAACGTGATTTATTTTTGTTTCGTGCACCTGGCAATATCGATGCATAATTAGTTTGTTTATGTTCCACATGATTACGTGTCTGTCTATGTGTAAATGTATAGTTAAAGAATAGAAATTTTTGAGTGGGAATCCTTGTGAAAAATTTTTGAATATGTAACTTAAGAAAATTGATACTTGAAGGGCTTGGTTTACTCGAAATAGAAAGGAGAGAACAGCTGCTAATGTAAACAAATGCCACTCTTCTACAACCAGTCAGGGTCGAGATACACTCACGACGTCATTTGCTGGCATCTCATTGAAACAACGCCAAATAGTGATTTTTTCATCGTTTAACTTCGCTTTATCGCCTGCGAATTGTTCATATTCTTCTCTCATAAGTATAGTATAAATAACATCGTCGGATACCACGTAATGAAGGAGGAGCCAATTTCACCTCCTGGTGAACGAACAATAAGTTTGTTACCTGATTAAAAACTTCATTCGCTTCAAAAATATAAAAAAAAGGGGAAAAAAGCAGACATGTTTCAAGCGCTTCCAAAATAGGCCAGACGACATGAAAAAACATTCACGTCGCCTATTTTTGCCTATTTATTGCGCCTATTTTTGAAGCGCGTGAAACATGTCGATAGTTATTTCCTTTTTTATATATTTTTGAAGATAAGGAAGTTTTTAATCAGGTAAATTCTTACCGCTTCAGTTTTTAGGAATTATATATTTAATAACAGTTTGTGATTGATTGAAAGTCGAAAAGTGGTAAAAGGGTTTATTGTTTCGCCATTTATGATTCTGATCTCTTGCTGTTAAAATAATCGTTATTATTTCATTTTTCAAGATGATCCATGAGAGTAAAGGTAAGTTAATTCTATTTTATTAAAAAATATTTTAATAAATTTGTAATTATTTAAATTGTTTTTCTAATACGTATTCAAAAAGTAACGCTGATCTCAGTAATAATCGCCAACTTGGACAGATATCAAAAAGTCGCCAAGAGGTTGGCTATTCTAGGATTTTACCCTTTAACCGCCATCTTTAATTCAACGAGGAGGAGAAATAACAGCTACCTAAGCAACTGACGAATCATTTTCTATTTTTTCATTTATTTATTTTATTTTTTCTTACCCTGGATTAAAGAATGAAATGAAAATCAAGGAATCAAAAGTTCCTGGAACTTACACTTTATAAACTAAATATTGCAATGAAAAGTGAAGTTTTTGGCTAATGCCTGGTTACACGTTTATACGAAAGTGATAGTGCTAAAACATGGAGCGAGATTCCTTTCGTTAAATTATTTAAAAACATTAAAAAAAAATAAAAAGATAAACACGAAAAAAATGATTAAGTTATTTGCAAATGTGTTGTTGTTTGCACGCCCCCATAGGCCAGCATTGCTAGACCAGGTCCATGACGTTTTACACCCTCAAAAAATCAAACACCGTCATTGGATAATCTGGTAAATCCTGTTTGGTGAACCCCAGGCATGCTAGGTGAGGCGAAGCCTGGTCTGAAGAAAAGTTGGTACAAATTTCAAAGTTCATGGATCCTTCCAAAAATTTCATTGATTTAAGGTGACCACTTCGAAAGCGGGCAAGAATAGTTTGTTCCTGTCTATTAAAACCTTGGACCAGGGAGCCTCCAGGTCGAGAACACTGATATCATGGGTGCTTTGGGGGGACATTCCAAATGGTCTGTACTGTTCATGGATGGGAAAAAATTGCAGCCTCTGTTAGTTCCAAGGACCAGAGCACCTAAAAGAATAGGCAGAGGACCGATTTAGCTCTAGGTGGTATCCCATTTAGTCAATCTCCTACCTTATGAGGACCTGTCTGGCTTGGGAGACCCTACCGGAAGTTAAACTACCGCCGGCATAGCTCCCAGGTCATTTGCAAATGTCAATTAAAGAGACAAAGGAAATGAAGAACCAAAAAATTTATTTCCCTAGTACTTTGTTGTAAACAGTAAAAAATTTATATCTTTATTCACTTACGTATATTTTCATAGCCTCCGGGTGGATCACACATTTCCTCTAAAGTAATAAAAGACAATTTGTAATTCTTTGATTGACTTAAAGAACAAAAAAATGAAGTACATCTTTTTGTACTCATATAAAATGAAATGAAATCTTGTAACTAATTGTATTAAAACGAAATAATTGTTATCACTGGTTACCCATTGGTCTAATGTGTTTTTTTTTCTACACAGTCCTATACAAACGCCACAACATTTCAAGTTATGGATTTCAGAAATTGCATTAATTGATTTTAGACCTCTTGTCATCAAATAGGCTGGATTGGTTTTCAACTCCAATCAATATACGTTTCTTAAAACGGCACGAAATTCCTCTCCTCTTTTAGTATTCATATTTACATTAAAATCTCCAAGACAGTAATAATAATAAGTGAATAATAATAAGTGAGGAACGTAAGAAATTCTAAAAAAAATTATCAAACAGCAGCTGTCGCCATAGCAGCGCATGCAATGACGACGCATGCGCACTGTTTACTATTACTCTTGAACACTGTCGAAAAGTGTGATGACGTACAAATGAGTTGCGCACGCCATCAAACCTAAAACGACACCCGTTTTGCCAATAGGTAATACGAATTGAAATGAGGTGCATGTCATATATATACTAGTTAATTGGAACTGTATTTTTGTAGTGGTAGACACACTACAGTACTCCCTCACCAGAATTTTATTTGCGATTGAATTCGATGAACGGATTCCACTAGTTAATTCCTTTATTTTTTTAAGAAGCCGGAGGAGCTGTATTAAGATCACCGTACTTTTGAGTACTGATCGCGAGAACTGTATTAAGTTCACGTTTGTCGTTGCTCTTGTGTTGTCTTTAGCAGTTTAGTGTATACGTTGTACGTTGTGTATGATCGAGACTGAGTAACAAAAGTGCGAGGAAGTGGATAATGTCGCAGTCACAAGTAGGAAGTCAACTGTTTAATGTGGCCCATCCATCGAAGTAGATGTGTTTAGATCGAAGTGGGTGTTACTGTCAAGATACACATGTTCAAATCGAAGTGGGAAATTTTGTCAAGGTAGGCGTGTTCACATCACGTCCGGGTCACCAATGTGGGGAAAATAGATATCAACAATGTCAACCGTCATCTATGAAAAGGTACCCCGACATAGAATCGAGTTAACATGTCTTATATATACTAGTGAATTGGAATTGTATTTTTGTAGTGGCAGACGCACTACACATCTATAAAATATTAGTAATTCAATTGAAATGAGCACTCCCTGTAGAAGAATTTTCTAACTAAGACAATATGTATATTTGAAACTGTAATTGAAAAATTCGACTTTTTGTAGATGTATAAATATTCGATTATGATCAATCTTATGTTTTTAAGGTAGATAAAAGTTGCAAGTTCTGTAGACAAAATAAAAATGAAACAAGTGTCACGAAAAAACTAGTGTTCAACTAAATGATTTATACATTGTCCAGTGGTCCATATACGCACCATTTTATTTCTTAAGTAAAATATTATTTTTCATGCATGAAACGTTCTCTTGTGGCTTAATGAATACAATTTAAGCATATTTCAATTTAAATAATACCACATTTGATAAAATTTGCCTAAAATGGGTTAAGTAGGAATACGAAACAAGCGGGTAAATTGCCATTGTCTTAAGTCTAAAAAATTACATTAAAAAACACATAGATCATAGCATGATTTTTCAAGTTGAAAATGACACTAATAGTTGATTTGTTTAGCTCTAAACTACTGTAAAATTATAACTATTAAGGATGCGGGATTGCTTAAATCTCGAAGCTAAACTGTGAACAAAAAAGATTGATTAATCGATTTTTCACTAACCTTCATCTTCAGAATCCGCTTGATTCATTTTTCTTAATTGTAGTTCGAGAGGCTCCTGTTTCTTCACTTTTGAGTTTTCTTTGGAATTCGCTTCAATATCTCCAAGAGTATTTAATCTGTCAGATTTTGCTGTAGCTTAAATAATAAGAGAATTGTAATAAATTACAGTACTAATACTAAAGTATAGTTATGACTTTATACTGTGATAAAAACACTAACTACATTAAATAAATGTATTCCTTGATAGAAATGCGGAGATGTTTAGAAGTTAGCTCATTATGCTTCAGGGGCGTTTACGCTGTTGCGCCGTTTACGCGATTGCGTTATTTACGCTGATGCGGCGTTTACACTGGTGCGGCATTTATGATAATGTAGTGTTTAAGGAAAAGGGAAGTTCCCATAAGTTTTTATTTAATTTTATATAATAAATACAAGTTGTAATTGGCAACACCAAAGGAACAAAGTTTAAAGTTGTTCCAAAGTCTAAGAAGCTGTTGTTGTTGTTAATTTACGTCGCACTACAGCTGCACAATGGGCTATTGGCGACGGTCTGGAAAACATCCAGGAGGATGATCCGAAGGCATGTCATCGCAATTTTGATTCTCTGCGGAGGGAATGGCACCCCCGCTTCGGTAGCCCGACGACCTGCGCGTGAAGTCGAGCACTTTACGGTATCACAGTTTAACGAGGACCAATACCGCACACCCTCGGTCCCTACGCAGACTGATCCAAGTGGTCACCCACCCGCACACTGACCGTAGCCAGTGATGCTTGACTTCAGTGATCTGCTGGGAACCGTGTCTTAACGATCAGTCCACTGCGGGACAAGTCTAAGAAACACCTATGAGAGTATGTTAAAGAAACATAGAAGCAGAGATGGAAAACGAGGAATTTAAAACTTGTTTATTTATTTCTTAGATGTTAAATAAACCTGGCCCACTAAATTAAGCTTAAGAAAAATTATCTGAATCGTATTTAGATCAAATTGCAAATATCAAATCGACAACTAAACAGTTTTATTCTTTCCGATAGTGAAGTATTTCGCTCAAAACATGATAAAATTGATTTTTTGTGTGGCTATTTTCGATCATTTATAACTCGTATTGTAAGAAAATATGCAAATATTTGCTAATTAAAATATTTTGTTTCAAATAAAATAAATGATGGGGCAAGTTTTCTGTAAATTCCTTGATAAAGTTAGATTCAATTCAAAATGATTTTCTGTGTAAAATTCCGCTAGGAAAACTAGTCTTCTAATAGCAGACCAGTCTGTGTCAGGGTCACGGAACTGGCCTTGCACCAGAAAGGTTCTAGGTTCGAATCCCGGACAAGGCATGGATATTCTTTCCACTTCCCTTACTATCTGTCCTTACTGTGGGAATAACGTTGGTCCACCAAATATCGTGACCCTGAAAGAGTGGCCTACAGATCTTCCCATAATACGTCTGAATTGACGAAATGTCATCCAATTTCGTCAGTTCAGTTTTCAATTTTTCGTCGTCAATTCTAATTTCGTCAATTCAATTCTCAATTTTTCGTCTTCAATTCGTCAATAATGGCATTGAAAAAAAAACTCTTCTTCTAATTTTTCTTTTTTTTTTGTTAACAACTTTTCCTCTATTTCCAGTTCTTTTAAATTTATTTTTTATCAAAAAAGAAAATACTCTATTATAAAAAAAAATACTTCTTATTATGTTGCTGCAGAATTGAAGATTTAAAAAATCTTGAGCCCATACTTCAAACTGTCCTAAAAAGCTTTTTTTTTTTTTTTTAAGAAAACTTTATTTTTAAGTATGCTATAAAATATTTCTGTGTATTGTGTTGTTATTTTGTGAAAATTCAAGACAAATTTATTTTCTGCGCGAATATGCTTTGAATAATTAAACAGAATAACACATGTTGTCTAAAATTGAGTTTAAAGAATGAAAAATAAAAGAAAGCAATTTTACTTACTCCTAAATCTTTCGGCTACAGTCGCTAAAAAAAATAAAATACAATTTAATGAATCAAATTTTTGTAAGAAATATTTCATGATTTTTTTTTGTCAATTTATTACTACTTTTTTTTTATTATTGTTAAATTTTTGCAAGAGCATCGATGAATCATTCAAATGGAATTATAAACTGCGCTCAAAAATGAATAATAGAAAGAAGTGTCTCTTATTCCTTAAGCTTTCTTCTGTCGCTAACAAGAAAACAATTAAATAATCAAATTGAAAAAGAAACTGCATTATGTTTTCACCTTTTATAATGTTTGTATTTCGTTTAGTTTGATTTCCTACTGCAATTTTTTTTTGTTCGTTAAATTTTTAAAAAAATAAATAAAGCAAGACAGCGCTTCTAACTTGTAATTTACGTGATTTCTCATAATGATTGAATTATATAAAAAATACAACTACTTACACACTAAAATATATGCTATTAAAATACTGTTGTAATGATATGATCTTTATCGTTTTCTCTATTTGATATGTAAATATTTAAATTTTTTACCGAAATAATGGCAACAATTGGATTAATGTAAAATTAAATAAATGAATTTAGGTTATACACACCTATTTTCTTAGACGCAAATGTTGAAGATTCCACATCATGTGACATTTTTTTAAATGTGATTGTTGAAGATTCTGCATCATGTGACACATTCTTAGATGTAAATGGTGAAGATTTCAAGTCATGTGTTAGTTTCTTAGATGCAAATGTTGGAGATTCCACATAATGGGACATTTTTTTAAATGTGATTGTTGAAGATTCCGCATCATGCGACATATTCTCCGATGTGAATGTCAATGATTCCGCACCATGTGACATTTTCTTGAACGTCAATGTTGTAGATTGTTTTGCCTGTTCTGGAAAACATTACAATTCACAGATAAATTGTGCAGATTCTTTAATCATAAGTACAAAATCCGAAAAGTATAAGTTTGGACAATGTTGCGAAATTAATCTCAAAATTTTCCCTAATAATTTCATTAAGATACGTTACTATAATGTAAACTTTTTTAACTCAAATGCAAATTATTCAGATTGATTTTAAAGATAACTAAAATTGTGGGCCTCACTTAGTAAATTTTTGACTCGAAACTCTCATTGTGCATTGTGCAAGATAAGAGATTACCAATTTCTAGAACTAGATTTTTAAACTCGAATATAAAATGTATGACACGTATGTATGTATTTGTAAAGGTATGCTTATCCTCTACCATAGCTCAATATGAACTCCTCATTAATTTATGTATTTAATTAATTATATAAATAATTATAAAATTACAGAATTAATTATATGACTAATTAGATAATTAATTATGAAATAATATTTAATTAATTAATTATTAAGAAAATCATTTATCCAGTAGGGTATCAGAATTCGAGTGAAAGTAAATTTAATTAATATTTAATTTCATTGCTTTGCTTGTTATTTTAATTCATAGTTAGTTATTAAGAAAAATTGAAATAGAAACAAAATACATTAGGTCTCTAAAACCACCCTGGTGTTGCTGTAACAATTCACTATTTTATGGAATTCTTAATTGAAAAAAAATTATATCTTTTTTAATATAATATTTTGAAAAATTTGTTTAGAAGTAAATTCTTTAAACTGACTTATTTGCTAAACAAATATTTGAGTGTCACAGCTTTTAAATGCGTTTCATAAAAAATGAAAAGAAAATTAAAACCAAAGTTTTAAATGAATATAAAAAAAAACTTTGTATTTAATATCTTAAATTGTATTTAACGAAAAGTCTCAATTCTCAAAAAAATAAATAAATAAATAAAACTTACTTTTTGATACCTTGTGATTTTCCTGTCCGTTTCGGTTAGCCTCTAATTCATCTTCTGATTTGGTATGAAAATCATTGCTAAGAAAGCTATTAATTGACTCGTTTGAAATTAAATATTCAGTGGTATATAATTCAGGAATATCAGAATTTTCTACATTAGCATTTGTAATAGTAGCAAATGTAGAGATTTTGCTGAGATCCATGACTCGGCTGCTCTGTTGGATTGAAATATCGGGAAGAGGAGATGAATCCAGCCTAAAATCAACTGGTTCAGTTAATTTTTCAGATTTCATTGGCTTCTTGCGATAAAGTACTGGACTATCAAAGGGTAACTTGATGTCCCATCGTTTTGTTGTTAACATATCTTCTTTTTCGTCTGCTTCGTTAGGAATAAACTGTTCTTGGCTTTTCTTCGTTGCAACAAAATCTTTAGAATAGTTTGGCGCGTTATTGCCAGGAAACACGAATGGAAAATCCTCCTGAGTAGAAGAAGATTGTTTTGAATTCGTTGCACTATTTGTTGCGGAGATATTGTCAGATGTAGAAATTTCCTTCAAATTTCGTAGCTTATCTCGGCCAGCAGGCAATTGCCTCCATCTAAATCCATCTAAATATTCCACTACCTGTGGAATATTTACAGTGGGTAATAAAGCATTCACTTCCTGTCTCAAATCTGCAACGTTTCCAAGATTTATATTTCCACTATCTTCAAAATCTACCACATAATAATCTGGAGAGTCAATCAATCCCACCATGTCATAGTTACCTAAGTTTTGTTGCGGTTTAAAAGGAAAATCAATGCTCAAAGCTTCAGGCTGAGCAATTGTTTCTGAAATAGAAAAATCACGAAGAACTGCATCATTTTCTTTACTTGTATGTGGCGGAATTATTCCAGTTGTTTCAAACCTGGTTTGAGATGTAGATATCTCAGCTGTGCTAACATGACTTGAATTATCATCATTCTGTACATAAGTTGCATTGTCTAATTCCTTCAATCTCGTATCATTCGCAGTTTTTAAATTCGACGTTCTTAAATTCAAATCCTCTTTTATGTGATGAGTAAGAGCGTGATCTAAACTCATTTTTGATCTTGACTTCGGCAAAACACTGGAGTTACTTAACTCCAGTCCACTGACTAAATTGACTCCAGGCACTGGAGTTAATTTAATCGGTAGATTCGAGTGAGGAATCGTAATTTGAAAATTATTACCTTGCAGCTCATAAGGCGCATTTCCCAGTTTCAGTTTTGAATTTAAAGCCACTACTTCATCGAATGGCGACGTTGTTTTGTACAAGGTTTGGGGTTGAGAAATTGCAGTATGATTGGTTTTAATGCTTTTTACATTATCTTTTGGCAGATCATTGGAAGCGTTTTCTGTGTTTGCTTTTAACATCGAAACATCAGAATTTGTTTTTGCCACTGGTAGAGACAGAGAACCAGTAGTAAGAGTAGTTTCAATGGATTTTAAATTATCTTTCTCTGATGTAAAATATGCGTTTCCGGATTTCATTCTTAATTTCAAATACCTCATATCTTGAGAACTTATTGTTGAATTTATCATAAATTCTTCTGACAGAGCAATTTCAGCATTATTAGTTTCAAAGTTTGTTGAATTTTGTTCTCGTGTCTCATTCAGATCAATTTCTGATTCCTTTCTTAACATTGTATCTTCAGAACTTGTATCGAATATAGGATGAGACTGAGAAATTGCAATTTGACTGGATTCAACTGTTTCTAAGTTGAACTTAGAAGTGCTTTCTGATGTCATTCCCAACTTCAAAGCAATCAGATCTTCAGGAATTACAGTAGTTATTACCAAACCTTGTTGGAACTGTATTTCTGATTGGCTGGATCCAACGCTTTCTACATTATCGTTTGGTAAATCATTCGAAGTGATTTCTGTTCTGATTCCTAGCATCATATCATCAGAATTCGAATCGTTTGTAGGTAGAACTGTAGTGTGACTTATTTCAATATTTTTAAAATTATTTTGTTCCGAATTATAGGACTCGGTTTCTGATTTCCTTCTGAACTTCAAAACCATTGGATCTCCTGAACTCACAGTAGTTCCAACAAAAGCTTGTTGAGACTGATAAATATCAGAAGGACTAGATCCAACGCTTTTTATGTTGTCTTTCTGCAAATTATACGAATTTCCTTCTGTTTTCATTATTAACATGATATCTTCAGAATTTGTTTCCATTATGGACTCAGATGAAGTGTGATTTGTTCCAGTATATTTAAAATTTATTTTTTCTGAATTATAGGACGCGTTTTCTGATATCGTTCTTGACTTCAAATCCATCACGTCTTCAGATCTTTCTGTTTGCTCGAACTGAACAGTTTCAGCGCGGCTAGTTTTAAAACTATTCGAATCGTGTTCTTGTGTCTCAGATGAAGCATTTTCTGATTTCATTCTCATATTCAAGCCTAATATTACGTCAGAACTTTCCGTTGTTTTTATTGTTGGCTGTTTGAATTGAAAAATATCAGGAAAGCTAGTTCCGGGGCTTTTTACATTATCCTCTCGCAAATCTTTCGAAGTGTTTCTTGATTTCTTTCTGAACATATTATCTTCAGACTTACTATTTACCATAGGTTGAGACTGAGAAACTGTTGTAAGACTAGTTCCATTGTTTTTTAAATGATCTTTGTCTGATTTTAATGTTGACTTTAAATCTACCAGATCTTCAGAATTTAGGGTTGACTTTATCATAGATTGTTTGGGCTGAATAATTTCAGTGTGATTAGTTGTAACACTTTCTAAATCTCTTTCTTGCGTTACATTGGAAGCGTTTACTGGTTGCATTCTCAACTTTAAGTCCATCATATCTTCGGAACTTACCGTTGTTTTTACTGGTTGTTGGAACTGAAATATTTCAGTATGGCTTGTTTCAACCATATCTGAATTATCTTCCAGAGTTTCATTAAAAGCATTTTCAGATATCATTGATAATGTCACATTTATCATCTCTTCTGATATTGCTGTTGAAGGTTTGAACTGAATAGCTTTAGTATGGCCGGTCCCATTAATTTTGAAATTTTCGTTTGTCTCATTTGAATTGCTTTGATACTTTTTTCTTAATTTCAAATCCACCATATCTCCCGAACTCACCGTTGTTTTCATCATGGAATGTTGAGGCTGATATTCAGTTTGACTAGTCTCGGCATGTTTTGAATTATTTTTTATAACATTTGAAACACTTTGAGATTTTTTTCTCAAAGTTAAATCCGCTATATTTTCTGAATTCATTGTTGTTTTCCTCATGGAATGTTGGAGGTGATGTTCAACGTGACTTGTCCCGACATGTTTTAAATTATCCGTCACATTTAAAGTGCTATGAGATTTTTTTCTTAAATTCAAATCTACCGTATCATCCGAACTCACTGTCGTTTTCATCATGGAATGTTGAAGCTGATATTCAGCTTGACTATTCTCAACATCTTCTGAACTAACCTTTGTTTTCATAATAGATTGTTGAGGGTGGTAAGTTTCAGTATGATTATTTTCTTGAGTAGTATTCGTAGTATTTTGAGATTTTTTTCTTAGCCTTAACTCCATCGTGTCTTCAGACATGACAGTTGTGTTCATCAAAGGATTGGACTGAAATATTTCAGTAACTCCCCCCACAACATTTTTTATATTATTTTCTCGTGTTTCGTTAGAAATATTTTCGGATTTTATACCCAACTTGATACCTATTATGTCTCCAGAACTCATTGTTGTTTTTAAAATGGAATGTTGAGACTGTAATTTTTCAGTATAGCTAGTTTCAGCATTTTTAAAATTATCTTCTTTATCATGCGAAGTGATCTGGTATTTTTTTCTAAGCTTTAAATCCATCATGTTGTCAGACATTGCAGTTGGATTTACCAAGGATTTCGATTGAAAATTGTCAATCTGACCAGTTTCAAAACTGTTTGAATCTTCTTCTGTCTTATTGGGAACGTTTTCTGATTTGATTCTAAACTTCAAATCCATCCCATTTTTTGAACTCTTCGTTGCTTTCGTTAGAGATTCTTGAGACTGTGAAATTTCAATATCAGTTTCAATATTTTTTAAATTATCCTCTTGTGTTTCGTTTGAGACTTTTTCTGATTTGATTCTAAGCTTCAAATCCATCACATTTTTTGAACTCGTCGGTGCTTTCGTTAGAGATTCTTCTTGAGACTGTGAAATTTCAATATCAGTTTCAACATTTTTTAAATTATCTTCTTGCGCTTCGTTTGAGGCTTTTTCTGATTTGATTCTAAACTTCAAATCCATCTTATTTTCAGAACTTGTCGTTGCTTTTGCCATTGGTACTTGAGACTGCGAAATTTCAGCATGAGTTTCAACATGTTCTAAATTTTCTTCTTGTATTTCGCTTGAAACTTTTTCTGATTTCATTTTTTTCTTAAAATCCATATTTTCAGAAATTGCTATCGTTCTCATTATAGGTTTAGTATGGGTAGATTGATTTCTAGCAGCTATAGCTAAATTCATTTCTGTTCCAAACGACGTATTATCGTCTAATTTAGAAGATTCAGTTGTCTTCGGGTTGCGAAAATTTTCGTCCTGCTCATATACATTCGCAGATGATAGCTCATATCTTACTTTTGAATGATTTTCATTCATTTCTGTTTTCTCAAATTTTACATCCCCTAAGTTAGATCTTTGTTTTTCAGAACTTTTTCCGATATCCGTTCTATTAGTTAGAGAATCATGAAAAGTTTCCATTTCATTAAGTTGTTGCGTGAAAACGTTTAGTTCGGTTGGTTCTGTTCTCTGTGTACTTTTAAGTTTTTGAGATAATAGTTTTATTTCATTAGTCACATTGGAATGCCTAAATCTATCCTTCCAAAAAACTTTTGTTTGAAAACTATAAGTATGGGTTGTATGCAAATCATGTGTAGTTTCAGAAATAAAATACGGCCTAGATTTCTCTATGCGTAATGAATGTAGGGTGGTCTGGTTTTCTAAATAAAAGAAAATGATGTTTCAGATATATTAATAAATATTTTAATTAATGAATACACATTTTTATATTCGAATTTGAGAGTTTGTTGTTAAAATTACATTAGTTTATTCTAAATTTCTTAATAATGAAAACCCAAATCATCATACATCCACATTTGTTTATAAAAAAGGAAATGTTTGTGACAGACGTTCAAACCGTTAATTAAAAGTGAAAAATAAAATTTAAAAGCTTTTACTTTTATAATATATGAATAGTTCATTTTTAATTTTGCACTATTAGGTATAAAAATCTTAATTTTAGATGAAAAAATAATTTTTAGTTTGGTATTTTTAGGCACAAACATTTTTATTTTGGTATTACTATGTATAAAACATTTTATTTCGATATTTTTATGTATAAATATATTTTAGAATTAAGCTAATTAAGTTTTATTTTGGTATTACTATGTATAAAACATTTTATTTTGATATTTTTAAGTATAAATAGATATATTTTAGTATTAAGTTAATTAAATTTTATTTTGGTATTATTGAGTATAAAATATTTATTTTGGTATTCTATTCTATTTAACAAAATAACTGTTAATTTAATAGGGAAATTATTTAGCAAGATAAATATTTTGTCAATCATTTTCCGGCTAATTTAAATCCCAGAAGTATAAGCAAGCAACCATTTTAAAAATCGACTTGTTATTTACTTCAAAATTTTCAAATTTTGTGATGAAAATGTTTTAGAACATTTTTAAGGGTTCATTAAATCATTAAAATTCTGCAAAACTCTTTCAAAAAAGATACAAACACTTATTATTGAAAACAAATTTTAAAATTGATTTACATCATAAAAAAATGAATTTAAAGGAACAATTTTAAAGATGCTCGCAAGAGAGAAATTTTTATTTTTAAGACTAATTTTCATAGTGCAAATTGTTTCAAATAGAATAATGGAATAATTATTTTTGAAATGTCAATCTGCATCATTTTATTTAAGTCCAAATTTTCATTTAATTATAATTTTCTGTCTTTTTTCGAAAGCTTAACAACTCCGAAACAAAAGGTTTTAAAAAAAGGCAACGTACAAAAATTGCAGAACATAAAAATATTCAAGCTGTTCTCACTCATTTTTGAAAGTAATTTTTAAAAAAACTTAAAACACAAAAACACCTATGTTTCCTTACTTAAAAAAATAAACAATTTTAAAATTGCATAGTAATAGTTTTGATTAAAAATATTAAAATACATTGTCGCAAACAACAATATGAACGTAGTAAAAGACATTGTTTAATCTAATTCTATCAATTACTAATGAATTGTTAGAAGGATCCTATGAATTCTATGTCTATCCTATGAATTCGAAGTATAATATAGTATTTAAAACAATGTTTTATGATGTGTTGGAAACTTTATCATGAAACAATATTTTTATGAAAAAAACACGTTTCGCTCCGTTTTTTAAATATTTATTTAGAACTACGATTTTCCCTTAAAAATCTTAACGATT
Source organism: Parasteatoda tepidariorum (assembly GCF_043381705.1). Taxonomy (NCBI): domain Eukaryota; kingdom Metazoa; phylum Arthropoda; class Arachnida; order Araneae; family Theridiidae; genus Parasteatoda; species Parasteatoda tepidariorum. Next base: position 75,307,390 of record NC_092212.1, read on the forward strand.
TAGAAAAAATATTAGATCTTAACTGGGGCAAAATATTTTTTTCAAAATATTCAAAATTCCTCTGTTGAAATTTCCTTAATAATAATAATAATAATAATATATATTTTAAAATATTTATACATTTTGTACACTATTATAAAATATTTTATAATAATAATAATAATATATTATAAAATATTTATCACAGAAAATAAATGTTTCATGAATATTTAAATAGTTGTTTCAATAGTCTATCGTATTATTGAATGTAACACTTTTTTTTGTTATTTTGAAAGAAATTTACAATTCGTAATTTTAAACATTTTGCCAGATACATACATTGTTTTGAAATCATTTTAATTTGTAAAATTTGTACTTTGCTAATACAATATTTTAACAGCTGTCGAACAAACTATTAGGAAATACTTTTTAACACTATTCTTTATTTATATAAATATTGGAATAAACTAAATATAATTTCTTACCTTTAAGTGAATCACTTCCGTAATCATCAGTACTGTTAATTACTTCCGAATGAGCTGCAAGTGTTACTTTTTTATCTGTAAATTCTTCATCTGGTAAAGTTTTATATTTCAATCTTTCATCTGGTAAAGCATCATCCTGAAATTCTTCATCTGAGTCATGATTTGATACTGATTTGATTTTGGTGATGCTAGGAAAAACTTCTGAAAGAAAAAAGAATGCCACTTACAAAAAAATGGTGTAAAGTGTGTCACATCTTATTTCAATGAATTTAAATAAATGAAAAAGAAATCTTTAGTTTTGAAAGAAAAACAATCCGCAAGAGTAAGTCAAAACACGAAATTCATGTAAATTAGGATTTAAAAAGTTTTTTAAAAAAATGGTTCAAATAAAGTTTTTGCCCAAAATACAAATCAAATATAAAAAACATTTTGTAGTAGCGTTGTTTGATATGCAACTTCAAAATGTGAAATTTAAAAAAAAAAACTGTATTTGATTGTAAGCTTTTACTTTCAGTGTCATATTTGTGATACTTGCAGGAATCTTGTGATATTTACATGTCTATTTACAGGATATAAAAGTATTTATAGATATTTACAGGAATTGTGATATTTACAGGAAATTCAATGTTAAAAAAAGCACTTACCTTCCACGTCTTCGTCGATAATTCTAGATTTGTACAGTTGATAATGTTCCCCATTTTCAAAAAATTCCGGTTCTGGATTAGGAAAACAAATTTATTTATAAAAATGAACAAAAATTAAAAAAAAAATTTATAGATAATTATTGATTTGTCATCATTAGAGCCCGGATTTTGATGACCTAAAAAATCTCAACTAATGCCCTTAAAAAGTGCAAAAAATGACCTTAAAAGGGCAAAAAAAGCCCTTAAAAATCCAAAAATTGCGCAAAAAATGCCTTAAATAAAGTAAAAATATTGAATTAAAAAATTTTTTTGCTGTTTAAAATTATTATGAGTCATTTAAAAAATATAAAGCAATGCAATACTTGTTCTACGTTCATTAAAGTTTGAAAAATTTGTTTTATATCCTAAAATAACAAAAAAAGGAAAATATATTGACACCAAAATATTTTTATTTTGTATAGAAACTTTAATGGATATAACAACTTCCATCTCATAATATTACTAAATATCAGAATTACATTGGATTATTAAATGTTTTTTGATAATTTGAAATGTAAACGAGCGTCTCTTGTCTGAAAGTAAATTTTCATTCCTGCAGAAGCTTCTTTCAACGTCTACTGATGTTATAGGTGCGTACTTGAAAAAGACGGTCTCACTTACTGACAATTCTTCTTCAATTTGAAAAGATTTTGCTTCACCTGTTAATATCCTATAGATTTTCTTCATTGTTTGGAAGCCAGTGTAATAATGAAAATTGATAAAAAATAATAAAAATTGGAAAAAATTAACAAAAAACTTTAAAAAATGCATTAAAATGCAAAATACGCCACAAAATTTAAAGAAAAATGCCCTATAAATCTAAAAAAAATGCTCTAAAAGACAAAAAAAGGTCCAAAAATGCAAAAAAATGCAAATGTCATCAAAATCCGGGCCTCAGTTATCATTTATTTGTTTATGTTGCTCCCATTAAAGCTTTGTTAAATTTAATCGCAGTAAGAATCTTATTATCCATAGTAACTGAAACTATAGTGTAAAAACTGTGTTGTAAAATCATCCCGAATTTAATGATGAATAACCCTAAAAATTGTGGGAGAGAACACTTATTTCCAAGTTAACATCAAATCTAATGTTCATACACAATTTAAATGGGGTATAAAAGCTCTAAACAGCTAAAATGCAAAATGTTTACACCGAGATCCGCTTTCACACCACATTTTAAATATTTCCGCTTCCCATGTTGACGCGAATTTGATACGCCTGTAAATGTTTCAAATCGATTCCAACATTGCGTGAAGTTCACTGTTTTCTTCAATCATAGCTTTCATTCACAGAAGTTCGCTGCTAAAATATGTATGTATATTTCAATTGTGTAATAAGGACATTTATGTTCTAATTTCTAAGTGTCTATAAACTGCATGAAATATCTTTATGATGTATAATTTCTACTTCTTTCTGCTCTGTTAAGCCTATTTCGAAATCGTCTGATTATTCTCTCTGTGTTACGCTTATGTTTGATTTAAAAACTTATTTTATTATCAGAATAAGTATATATATATATGCATCCAACACTAGTGATTCTTAATTTATATTGTCTCGTATACGTAACTTTACTGACTCTTATGCTATTTTATCTTCTATTATTGTATTTTATCTTACTGTAAATATTAGTGTTACAGAATTTTTAGAAATGGTAACTGCTATTTTACATTAAGTAATGTAAAAGAACATTCCTGGGGTTTCACTATGCTAGGAACTGTTCTTAGTACTAGATTACTTTGGCGATAATTAGTCATCATTTTTGGCGTTAAGATGAACTTAATTTTTTTTACAGTGTACCTCTACATCAGATAATCAAGATATTTGGCTTAGAGAAGGGCCCCCAGTTTTCTTTTAATAATGTTGTTACATAATGTTCAGTATGGTAATTAAAAATACGACTTCTTTAAAATTCGATTTCACTTAAATATTGTATTTCGCTATGTAAATTTACATTCTTTGAAATTATCTTAAATATTTTCTACCTTGCTATTCAAATTTTTTTTTGACTATTATTAAATGAGATAATAAAAATAACAAACATTAAAAATAAGTTATTTTTTTGCACGAATTATCTTAGAATAAGCAAATTTTATAATTGTGTGCAAATTTCTTTTCTATTCTCTTAAAAAGTTTATGAGATATGGCGGAATACGCAGAAAGTCAAATTAACATTAATGGGTCCAAACCTTGCACCGTTTTCCTTTTAAAACTATTGAAATCATATTTCCAACTTTACGGCTATCCCTTATATTTGGGGGTCAGAAATCCAAATCTATCTAAAAAATACGTATGTTTATGCAGAAAAAGTATGATTTTGTGTCTTATTTAGCAACTTGAAGTATCGCTTGCAGTAATTAGTTTGCATATATGAGGTCACTCCGTCGAACTATTAAGATTTAAGGCTCCTATACTATCAGAACTGACCTATCAAGCAATATTGGAGCAAACAAGTACGCAAGTTAACGTTATGTTAGTATTAGTTATGTTATGTGATTATGTTAGCTCTTTGCTCCAAAAATAAATGATAAGTCGGCCTGTCTAATTTATTGGCTCTATTAAGATTAAGTTCTAGAACGTGATGATCCGATCATTAGATCAGAAGTTATTCAGAATGGTCCATAGGAGTTTTCTATATGAAGGAGAAACTAATTGCAGTAAATTTGTAAATTCATTTTTAATAGCGACAATATCGTAAACAATGAGGCATTTTCAATCAATTACAACAATTCATGATTAATTACAAAAAAATGCATCTGTCTTAATCAAAAAAAAAATATTTGAACTGTTTTATTTTGTGATAACTTCAATTTTGAAATCTAGCAACTAACATAATTACAAAATTTAAAAAAACATCAAAACATACGATCTAAAAAGCAGGCGAAACCTGATGAAAGTGAAAAGCAGGTCGGAAACGAATTAAAACGAACAGCGTTAGCAGGCTTAAGGCTTGGCAAACTGGGGCTGAAGCGATTTAGTATAAATAAATAAATATTAGAGCCTTTGAAAATGGCTTTTAAAATCTTTAAATTAAATTTTAATTTTATTATGTTATAAATAGGACATATCCCTAATATACTTACAAATTGCCAGTGAAAAAAAAAATTGACACACAAAGCATTATTCAACCACAACGGTAGGTGGCGCAAAAGCTTGGCCGAAGAGTTCACTTTTTCATAAGTGGGGAAAAAATTTATTAAAATTTATTTTTCATAAAGTTAAGTAAAAGCGCGAAATGTGAGTGTATATTTCTTTTGGTGTGAATCCAAACTGTCATATTATTTTGATTCTTTGTTCCACAATGATCCCTTTTCTACAATACGCCATATATAGGCCGGGATAGCCTGGTCGGTAGGGCGCTGGGCCCATATCCAAGAGGTCGTGGGTTCGATCCTCGCCGGCCGAAGACTCCCCGTGTAGTAAATGGTGACTGATGCACGTTAAATCTGTCGAGTCTCAAAGTCCTCCATGTTCCCACAACAAATCAATACCTCTGGGGGTACTGATCCAGGAGTTTCCTTGTCTTCTGGATTGGTTCAAAATTGCAAGGCTACGGAGTTGAACGTAAGTAGTCGTAAACCCATGAAATTGGGTCGGCTGTTCAACGACGGTTATAAAATAAAATATAAAATACGCCATATATTCCAATGAGGCGAACCGGGTTCTAATCCCAGTCGATACGAATTCCGCATCCGGCTTGCACCGACCACAGTGCTCACGTGAAATATCCTCAGTGGTAGACGGATCATGGGTTAGTGTCCCCTTGCCATCATTCGAATCGTGGGAGGTTCTCGTGGTCTTCCTCTCCATGTAACGCAAATGCGGGTTAGCTCCATCAAAAAGCCGTCCTCGAAAGCAAATTTCTCCCAATTCTCGATCCAAGAGTTTCCTTGTCTTCCGGATTGGGTTCAAAGTTATAAGGCTACGGAGTTGAACATTAGTAGTCGTAAACCCATAAAATTGGGTCGGCTATTCAACGACGTTTATAAATATAAATAAATAAATACGCCATATAAGTTGTCGATATTCACTTTACCATGATTCTCCGTTTTTTTCCTCTGCTTCGACTATTTTTTTTGCCTACTTCCCCTAAATTGCAGGAGTAAACTCAACTGTTTCGCTCTTAGCTCACCTTGCACCCGCCAACTTGTGGTTGGTAAATATTGTAAAAATATATTTTTTTACTTACTTTGATTATTATCTTTGATTTACATTCCTTTAAGGGTGACAATGTGTTGACAACAAAAAATATACTTACCCCCAAATCCTCTCATGATATTTCTTTTTCGCATTACTGAAAAGTTAAAAAAAAAAAATCGAAATCATTAATCTAAATAATAAGTATTAAGTATCAATATAAACTCAATATCACAAGATTTTTTTTATACATGCAAAACTATATACCCTTCCTAAATAAAATTTTAAAAAAAAGAAAAAAAAGCAGTTTTTTTATTTAAAATGTTCGAAAATATGCTAATAAATCAAATATTTTGTATTGTATTTTTTCGTCAATATATGTCATGCGCAATTTCATCAATATATTTTTTCGTCAATATATTTCGTCAATAATATATGATATCATGAATTAATTTGCTAATTACATACTTTAATAGTTATCTTTGAGCCTTTTTTAATTAACAAATATGGAGTTTGAACGTACTAATTCTATGAAACTAGGGTAGGTCCATAAGTGTGAGGTTCCTGCGGACATGTAAATATTAACAGAGTTTTATAATGGTAGCAAGTTAACGTTAATGCTCGCTGGAATTTTTTTTTAAGATACCATTTTAACGTTTAAGAGTCTGATTGGGCATAATTCTCATACAGATATATATATTTTTTTAGAAAAATAACGTATAGATAAAGTGACAATCTTATTGAATGGTCGAACTTAGTCTTATTTTTGGTTTTAGTATTAAAATTTTCTAAATTTTTTCTGACGCAATATTTTTTCGCAGGAATCTGCAATTACCGAAGCGGAAATAGTAGATTCCTGTTTTTGTTTTCGTAGACCATTAAGACACTGGGGGTGAGATTGTTCTTGCTTTCCAGTGGTGCCTTCTATGGCCAAAATCTAGACTACCGTTGCACCCATATGTCACATCCGTTTATGGGGCTGACCTATTCATATATCCATTCATTTATTCACAGATCGTAATTTTGACCTAAATGAGAGAATGATCAATCTTCAATCCAGTACACCTAGAGGCATAATTTGTTATGCAACATGGAGGACTTTGTGATCTGAACGATTTAAAGTGCTCCAGCCACCATTTTCAACTGGTTGCAGATTTCTAAAATATTTAAATTGATAGTGTAATAACAATTATTTTAGAATGGTTTCTCTAAGTTTGCAATCTTTGTTTTAATTGTTCAGATATCGTGATGGCCAAATAGTCTCAATTTTATCGAAAATCGAAATTCAAATATAAACTTTTGCTAACACTGTAATCATTCAAGAAAAATCTCCCACTAAACCGGGCGGGTTAAAATGTATGTATTTATGAGGCCTTAAGATTGATTATTATAGAGTTTAAAGATTATTTACTCAAGACTGTATTTTTATGCATAACTTACTTCTTTTATACTTAAAAATGGATTAAATAATAAATTTTAAGACGCGTCCACATTAACCCCGTGTCATGAAGCTAGTGATGAATAATAAACTATTTTATAACAAACTTTATAAGATCTTTTCTTAACTTAGAGCGTATTATGTTAAACAAATAATACCGACAGAGTGTTTCCTATTTGGGCAAATCTGTAAAGAAATTTCTCTTCGTAAAATAACTTTCCGATGGATTAACGAATGATAAAACAAGTTTTTCGGTGGGAAAAAGAATAATTGAAAGAGTGCCCTAGGCATAGCAAACATTCAGTCGGCTGATGACATAGCACATTAATATAAAAGACAAAAAACAATAAGTTATGCAATTTAATGATGAGTTACTGGCATTTTGTAAGAAGTCTGCAATTCTTAGTCACATATATAACACTTTAAAAAAGGAAAATTGGTTTCAAAGTATTAAACTTTATGCTGTTATTTTTAATAACACTTGGACAAGCCAAGCTTGCCAGTAATTGGCTTGTTGTAAAATAAGTCCGAAAAGTGCACCTTTCGTTTGACAGGAGAGCACCACAGGAGGGAAAAGGTACGTCTCAGTTCACAACCCTGCGATTAGATGGCAGCACCTCTCATTCGAATGGAAACTTTCTCAATTTAGACGTAGATCTGATGGGGAAGGGAATTTTCTGAAGATTCCTGTACCTATGGCACAGCTCAGCGACCGACCACAGGACTTTACACACACATATTTTACACGACAAATTTTACAAGCACGTATATCACACGTACTCAGAGGGTCTTAACTGAATCGAGGATCAAGCCCCGGTCCCTCAGTACTATAGCCCGATTTTCTAACCACTGGGCTATCAAGGGTAGCTTAAACTTTCTAAGCTGTACAATATACAGTAGGGAACCGATTATCCGGAAAGATCGGGACCATCGCTATTCCGGATAACTGATTTTTCTGGTTTTCTGAATCGCTACAAAAAGCCGTTTTTTTATTGTTAAACCCAACTAAAAATAGAAAAATATTTAGAAATAATCTTAAAAAGAAGATAAAACGATGAAGTAATACACTAATGATTATTTCAAAAATGATGGTAAGGTAAACATCTTTCAAAAAAGAAAGAAAAATCCTAAAATCTTATGAGGAATTTTTTTTTTTTAAAAAATAGAGGGAAAATGTATCGAATTTTGTTCCGGTTTTTTGGTTTTCCGGTTTTCTGACTTCCGGATAACGGAGATCCGGATACTGTAGTTAAAAAATCATCAAAAACTCGGATGCATATCAGTTCTGCAGAGGGTAGATTATTTTCTTCTTTTGGTTGTCCGGCATTCGATTATTTTTAAGTTATATGTACGCCAATATATGGTATATCATGAAAAAAAAAATTTCAAATTCAAATTTTTGAGTAAATATAAAAGCATTTTCATTTACTCAAAACGTGACTAAAGCGTAAGCGAAAACGTACCATTGCGGTCCTTTATTCGAAAAACTTTTAGTCAAAATTTTTAAAAAAATGCGTTTTCTGGTATGTGCCAAATGTTTAATTTAAACCGAGATTAAGAACCTAAGTTTTAAATTTTCCAGTAGCATAAATGAAAAACAAAATTTAAGTTTCATCTTAAAAAATGAAAAGTTTAGAATGAATTTATTGATTTAAAATTTTTTAATTTAAAAAAAAATAAAGGTTTTTCTCAAAATATCCTCCCTACGCATAAGATCCTAAAAATATAAAGCAAAAAACTAAAACATCGAATGCTCTCGAAATTTCTAGCATACATGTAAATATCATCATTAAAAACTTAAATTAGGTATCGTTAACAGCTAATTCGTTCCTACACTTAGGATTGAACACAAGATTTTTAATTTAATTTTCAAACATTTTCACTGATTTTGCTAAACTGATACGTTTTACAACAATATACTCAATTTTTATAAAGAAGGGGAAAATGAAAATTTTTACTTATTTATTAATTTTTAATAATTTGTAGATGGAAATTATAACATTTATGTTTGTTTTAAGAATCAAAATTTTTATTAAAAACTTAAATTGGATATTTACATCGAATTTTTCCTTCAGTGTGGACTGATTTTTGATTTTCCAATATTTTTATAGACTAGTATTTTGTTGTCACAATTCGCAACAATTTACAATTTTTTATTACTATTGCTAATTGATTTAAGGGGCAATTTTTTTAAAATTTGATGCATAAGAATAATGAATTTAAATTTGTGATGTCAGATACACAGTATTTTGAATCATCATTCATCACCTATATTACAGCTTTAAAGTACAGCTATAAAAAAAACAGCTGTAAAGCATTACAATATATTAAGCATTACAATGAATTAAGCATTGTAATACATAAAGCATTGTAATAAATTAAGCATTAGAATAAATTAAGCAAATTTGTAAGAAATCGCAGAAATTTTGCATGATGCGCGATAACGGATACATATGGAAAAAAAAATATTAAGATACTTTAAAAATGAATAAATTTTAAAAGAATTTTCGTTAGAGATATTATTTAGAAATTAAATATTCAAGTTAAAATACACTTTTCAATGGCTGAGTTATTTAAAAGCCTTGCTTATGAAACAATTACAGGTTATCGAAAAAAGAAGAGAAATTTTGCTTCAAAGATTTTTAAAAAAAATGTGAATTCCGGTGTAAGCAATTATGGTTTAATCATGTTAATAGCTAAATGCAATTGTGTTTCAATACTTTTGATTATTCCTTCAAAATTATTACTTAACCAAAACGGAAAAGGTTTTTTATTTATTGTAAATAACCCCTTTTATTTTACGCTAACTGATCACAAGTTTTTTAAAGTTTAAATTTGGAGAAAAAAGCAAACAAGTCATCTTACATTTTTTGGATGAAAAACAAGAGAAAAACGCTTGTATTAAAATGGCTTAATCTAAATCCCAATATCGTTTCTTGATTGCAGTTTAATTTAAAATATTTGAAACACTCAACTAATTCACAAATTCAAATTAGTTTGAAATTACAATCATTATAAATACATGCATCATACATACAAAATCATTATAATATATTATTTGAACATCAAACTCAGGTTTTAATCAATCAATATATTTCATTTTTAGCACAGTAAAAACACATTGAGATTCAGTACAATATTGGAAATACTTTTAAAAACTTTCTGAACTTATTAACTTTTTACAGTGCAATATTATTTAAATCATACTAATGCTCATGATTTAGAAAGATACAATTATATTTACATAAGACACATGATACCGTAACACGAGAAATCTGTGAATAAAACAGAATTATGGGAATTTTGAAATTATTTAATCTTTTACCTGTTTAAGCAGACTAATAAATATTCAAACAATGTTAATATTAACCCTAAAATAGTCCATTCTTAGATGTTGATATAAATTGCATTTTATTTATTTATTTATTATGGCATAGACATATGCAGGCGTGTATTGTCACTACGCCTGCTGACTAGAACTATCACTGACAGAGCTGTATTGTCACTAAGCCAAATGCTCTTTAGTGCTGAGGTAGAGAGTTGGAATTCTGCAATTTTCTAATTGCAGCTATTTGTTCCTCTATTTAAGAAAGAGCTTATAAGTCGTCTTTGCAATAACCACACCAACATGAATAAGTTAAACATGTGTCAAAATTAAAAAAAAAGAAACAAGCTTGTATACTCATTACAAAGTACGACTTATAACTCTTCATGAAGTAGTAGAACAGATAGATAGGTAGGCAGGCACCTTATTTACGTCACACTAGAGCTGCACAATAGGCTATTGGTGACGGTCTGTGAAACATCCCTGAGGATGGTCTGAAGACTGACCATCGTAATTTTGATCTTCCGCAGAGAGGATGGCTCCACTGGTTTGGTAGCCCGACGACCTGCGGGCGAAGTCGAGCACTTTACGGTAGAACAGTTAAACGGGGACCTATACCGAGCACCCTTGATCTCTACGCAGGTTGATCAAAGTAGTCACCCACCCTACTGACCGCAGCCAGCGATGCTTGACTTCGATGTTCCACTGGGAACCGTGTCTTTGTGATCAATCCACTGCGAGACGTCGAGCAGATAGAACAAACTAGAAAAGATACTACAACGATACATGCAGGAGATTCGAACCTGATACCTTCACACTACAGAGAGGAAGTTGAAGCCTCAAGACCACTTGGTTGTTGTTGTTGTTGTTCCCTTACGTCGCACTAGAGCTGCACAATGGGCTATTGGCGACGGTCTGGGAAGCATCCCTGAGGATGATCCGGAGACATGCCATCACAATTTTGATCCTCTACGGAGGGGATGGCACCCCCGCTTCGGTAGCCCAACGACCTGCACGTGAAGTCAAGCACTTTACGGTAGAACAGTTTAACGAGGACCAATACCGCACACCCTCGGTCCCTACGCAGACTAATCCAAATGGTTACCCACCCGCACACTGACCGCAGGTGCTGATGCTTGACTTCTGTGATCTGCTGGGAACCGTGTCGTAACGATCAATCAACTGTGGGGAAATATTGAATTATAGCCAGTTAATAACTTAAGATCACTGGCCTAGTGGTTACCATATATGGCAACGTTACTTTTAAAAAGTAACGAGTAAAAGTACAAGTATTTTTAAAAAAAGTAACGAGTAAAAAGTAAAAAGTTCTTATTTTAAAAAGTNATATGTTTTCCCCCCCCCCCGCTACTCCAAGCTGAGATTCTTGACTATAAGAATAACGTAAATCTGATAAACTCAGAATTCGGTTAAGATCAGGTCCGTAATCCTCGTAACAATGGGGTTTTATTCCGGACAGTTCATATGGTAGTAAAAAATAGTCCCGAAGTCTTCGTTACACTTGACGAAAAAAATTCTTTATTGGCAAAAATTTCATTAATTTCAAAAAACTTGTTTTATTTACAGCACATTTAAAAATGAAGAAAAAATAGAAAAAATACTTAAAAAAATTGATACTACGTAAGGGCATCTTTTTCCCGAAATGAGCAGGAGCGTGATCGTTTTCAAATCTGTTTAATAAAAGCTAGTTCGATTCCAGCTCGAACCTCGATTGAATTGTAACATGGCATAAAAAGCAGCTCTTTTTATGCCATGAATTCATTATATTTTATACTGATATAGGAGAGTTAGTGGTGCACACAGAACATGTTTAACTAGTTGCTGTTCGTAAAACATTGTTAAAGACTACTGAGTTGCAAATGAGACTAAGTTCAAATGATTTGATTAAAATTTTTTTTTTACAATATTTCATTAACGCACATCCTCTATTCTATACATAATAACACAAATCAAAATAGCCAACATTGCAATATTTTTATTGAGTTATTGAAACATGTCAGAATTAGTCATTTATTAAATGACTTAAAATCATCATTCATGTTATCTTAGATAAGTTAAATTGAGAATTTTTGTTTCCTTTAAATTTTGCTCAAAATAAAAATTGATTTAAAAACCCTTCAAACGCATGCAAAATTCTAATAAGAAATGTTGTAATCAAATAAAATAAAAGTTCCTTAATTGCATAAAAGTTAAAAAAAAAAAACATTTTTTTCCGTAAAAAAGCAGCTTACATTAAAACATTAAACAACAGCTGAAAAAGAACTAAAAAGAATGAATTATAACTGTTTTTACAAAAGAAACAAGAATATTTGTCATCGTCAATACTCGTAAGAAAATTATTTGAGAAAGTTGGATAAAATTAGATATTTAAGTTTTCCCTTTTCCTAAATAGCTGCAAGAATAAAATTACCTAAATATATACTTATATAATAAATTAAAAAATTAGTTCAAAAATATTTAGGGGAAAAAACTATATTTCAGAGGGAAGATTATTTCTTTTGTATAATGCTAGTACCCGTTTTTATCTATATTGTTTGAATAAATCCGAAAGTTTATTGAAATAGGGAAAAATAGACTGAAATATATAAATATAGCATCAAATTAATAACAAAATTTTTCTGCACTGGGAAACATTGAGATTTTAAAAACGAAGAACATAAATAATTTTGTACTGTTGTTGTCTTATGCCACTGGTCAATAGAGATCGATAGATGCATATGTATAGATATTATATGGTAAGTCTAATACAGGATACTATTAATGTAATCCCAAAAATTAAAGATACGTAAGTTTTGCAGAAAGTTAAATGAATAAAATAAATCACTTATATTATTGACACAGAAGTCTAATGAAAGAGGAGAAATTTATAACGTTTACTTTTATTTCAATACGTTTGTACAGGGCATTTTTATAAAATATGCGCATAAAAGTTTTTAATACAGTTCACATACTATCACATCATTATTACTGTTACTATAATTTGACAATTCGCTTTTTTTGTTAGAACACATATAACGATAATCTGTACACTTGTTGTCATAATATTTAAGACATGATTTGATTTCATCTTCCAATAACCTGTTTAAAGAGTAGAGAAAAAAGCATTAATATTTTATGCTGTTTAGAAATATTTTGATATAAATAGTATATGTAAAGAAAGCAAAAACATATTTCAGCATTCAGTTATAAGTTTAGATTTTTCGATTTTTGGAGAAAAAAAACTAACAGGACCAGCTTGTGTAGAATATTGCACTGATAATGGAAAGTAACTAAAACAGAATTAATAAAAATATTATTCTATAAATAAAATTATAGAAAAATAAATTATTTTAATCTATTAAGTAGTTTACTTCTACAAAAAAGGGAAAAAAATAAGAAATAGTTTAGTATATGGCAGAATCTGAGCTTAGTTTGGTAAATTTACGCATTACTTTTATCCTAATTTTTATTGATTTTTTAAAGATGATTTACATAATTTATTTTTTGATGAATAATAGAATCATCTTTACATTACATGTGACGTTTTCTTCAAGTAAATTTATGATTTACAATAAATGTTTTTACTTCATCTCCATGCACAAAATCGATATCAAATATAGATTCAGAAGTTTATTTTCTTCTTTCCCCTTTAGACAGGGTGTTCCATAACTACAGCTCTTAATTTATGTTTTCTTAGAAAACTTGTAAAAAATGACAAAAAAATTATCTACTTTGTGGGAAGCAAATTGATATTTAAGTGAGGAAAAAGCCCAAAACGATATCAAAATCTTACAAACCTCTACAGCGAACAAAATATCAGTACAAAAACAGTACAAAATATCAAAACCTATTTGATTGTTGGATCAAATTTTAAGGTGTTCCTAATAGACATCTTTCACTATTACTACGGACCTATCATCATTCACTATATCATTCACTACGAACTATATAATTCACAGACCTATCACCGCGGATACATTAAAAACGATCACATGATTTTTGAGAATGATGCTAAATGTATAAATTTTGTGAAAATTACAAAAGCGAACAATAAATATTTATTTTTACGTATTTTTTGTGTGGAAAAATAGGACATTAAATGTTTTAAAACCAAGAAAAATCACAAAATTCAAAAATTATTTTAAAGAGGAGTTAAAATTCGTTTAAATTTAAAAAATTTTAAGAACTTACCTTTCCTTCAGTTTGGATTTTGTTTTTAATGGGTTTTTCTCAAGTGGAATTGATGCTGATGAACAAGAAATATTAAGGGAATAGGATATAATTCCGAAACATGTCTTTAAAGCTTGTTTCTTACAACCTTGAAAATAGATATAAGATAGAAAAAAAAGTTTAATATAATTGGAATAAAAGCATTTTTAATGCTTAAAGAGGGAATGCTTATTAAAGGAAGAGTTATTTATTAATTATTAGTAAAAAAACTTATTACTGTCGCAAAAAGTTTAAGCTTATCAAATGTTACAGATATAAATGAAAGTGGAATAGTACAGAGTATCTAAAATTTGGTAGCCTGCTGGTGCTACTATTTAACAAACTGTTCAAGACTTAGGGAGATTTTGCATTACGCGTTTTCAGCTTAACAGAGTAAGCACGTGAATTTTTCTACAACTCGAAAAATTGCCATAGCGTAAAAAATAAGTTCAGCGTTTCGGTTAATTTTAATAAAATGCTAAGCAAAATCTCTTTATTAGTTGCTAGTTCTAACCATGTACATTTCGAATCGTAGTCATTAGTTTGTTAATTTAACAATGTGTGTAGATGGTTAATAGTAAAATTATAACTTATTTTCGAAATTGCAATTAGTTAATAGGAAATTTTTTTTGAATAATGGACCCAGACTTTTAAACTTACTTCCCCTTCCCCCATTTTGAGGCTTTACAGTCCAAATCAGCAACAAAAAAATGCATATTAGGAAAGAAACGTTTATTTTCCCTTTGTAAATTAAATATCGTTTGTACAAGCATTTTAACAGATTTAAGATTAGTCTTTCGAGTATTTAAGATTCTTGGACCGTTTAAATCAGACCATTAGATCAAAAATTATTGAGGTACACTTTTTATGAGCATTGTACATGCTATCAATATTAAAAGTTACAACACAGCCATCTACTTGGAAAATCAATAAGGCAGAAAAGTATTAAATTTTGTATTCTGCACATGAAGTCTATAATTTAGCATGTTAAAAATACTTCTTTTAAGGGAATATAATTTAGAAATATTTACTTATCGTTGAAAATATATGTCTTACCTTTAAAATCAAAGACACAAGTCGTTTTTATGTCTGAGCTAGAGATTCTATTGTCAGTCAGAGAAGTTTTTCTGTCGCTGACAATATCAATTTGGTCTGTTAAAAGTACATCTAATAATTGGAAGGAACTGCTGTTAACTTTGTTTTTTAAAAGATTTTCTTGCCCTCTTAGCTCATCATGATGGTTGCTCTTATGTTTATCCCTTAATTTGGTTTCTGTATCACTTAATTGGAAGGAACTGCTGTTAACTTTGTTTTTAAAAAGTTTTTCTTGCTCTCTTACCTCTTCATGATGGTTGCTCTTATGGTTATCCCTTAATTTGGTTTCTGTATCACTTTCATATTGGATAGAGTTGAAGTTATCATCCTGCATTAAAAGTTTATCCAGTAATTGTAAGTAATTGCTTTTATCTTTGTTTTTAGAAAATTCTTCTTGCTTTTTAAGCTCTGGTTGGTTACTAGTATTGCTATTCCTGAATTTAGTATCTTTATCTCCCGTGTATTGGGTGGAATTTATTTTATCATCGTGCATTGAAATTTTACTTAATAATTTGATGGAATTGTTTCTATCGTAGTTTTTGAAAAATTCTTCTTTCCATTTCAGCTGTTGAAAATGATTTTTTTGATTGTTATTACTGAATTTGTTTTCGTTATCCCTTTGAGAGTGAATGGAATTGGTGTTATTATCAGGCATTAAAAGTTTATCTAATAGTGTGGAATTGCTTTTAACTTTGTTTTCAGAAAATTCTTCTTGTCTTTTAAACTCTACTTGGTTACTCCTATTGATATCCCTGAATTCAGTTTCTTTATGTCTTGTATATTGGATGGAGTTTACTTTATCATCGTGCATTGAAAGTTTATTTAATAATTGAATGGAATTGCCGTCATCTTTGTTTCTGGAAAATTCTTCTGTCCCTTTCAGCTCTTGGTGATAGTTACTCAAATTGTTATTTCTGAGTTTAGTTTCTTTATCTCTTGTACGTTGTATGCTATCAGCCTGTATTAAAAGTTTATCTAATAATTTGGTGGAATTGCTTTTATCTTTGTTTTTGAAAAAATTTTCGTTCCCTTTCAGATCTGGTTGGTTACTCCTATTTTTATTTTTGAATTTAATGCTTTTACTCTTCGTATAATGCATAGAGTTGATGTTATCTTCGTGCCTTAAAACTTTATCTAGTAAATGGATGGAATAGCTTTTATCTCTGTTTTTGGAAAGTTTTTGCCTTTTCACCTCTTGAAAATGACTGTTCCTATTGTTATTCCTGAATTTATTTTCCTTATTACTTGGATATAGGGTAGATGTAACGTTATCATCGTGTGTTAAAAGTTTATCTAATAATTTTAGAGAATCACTGCTACTATCTTTGTTTTGGGAAACATTTTCTAGTCTTCGTAGCTCTTGGAAATAGTTACTGATATCATTATTTCTGAAATTGTTTTCTTTTTCTTTTGAATATTGGATGGAGTTGATGCCATCATTGTGGATTGAAAGTTTTTCCAACAATTGAATGGAATTGTTGTCATCTTCATTTTTGAAAAATTTATCAAGCCTATTCGGCTCCAGTGGGTCATTCTTATTGCTATTCATAAATTTGCTTTCTTTGTGACTTGGATATTGGATGGAATGGACGTTATCATCGCTCATTGAAAGTTTTTCCAACAATTGAATGGAATTGTTGTCATCTTCATTTTTGAAATATTTATCAAGCCTATTCGGCTCCAGTGGGTCATTCTTATTGCTATTCATAAATTTGCTTTCGTTGTGACTTGGATATTGGATGGAATGGACGTTATCATCGCTCATTGAAAGTTTATCCAACAATTGAATGGAATTGTTGTCATCTTCATTTTTGAAAAATTCATCTTGCCCATTCAGCTCCGTTGGGTCACTCCTACTGCTATTCCTAGATTTGCTTTCTTTGTGACTTGGATATTGGATGGAATCTACGTTATCATCGCTCATTGAAAGTTTATCTAATAATTGCATGGAATTGATTTTATCTTCGTTTTTGGAAAATTCTTTTTTCCCTTTCAGCTCTTGGAGATGGTTACTTCTATTGTTATTCATAAATCTGTTTTCTTCATCCCTTTCATACTTTATAGAATTGACGGTATCATCGAGCATTAAAATTTTATATAATATTTTTAAGGAAATGCTTTTGTCTTTGTCTCCAGAAAATCCTTCTTTATCCCTTGTATATTGTTTAGAGTTGACGTTATTATAGTGCATAAAAAGTTTACTTAATAACTTGGTAAAATTGCTTTTATCTTTGTATTTGAAAAATGCTAAATGATCTCGCAGCTCTTGGAAATGTTTATTCCCATTGTCAATCCTGAATTTGGTTTCGTTATTCCTTGTATATCGCATAGAGTTGACTTTATTATCTCGCTGTACAAGGTTATCAAAAATTTTTAAGGATTTGTCGTCATCTTTGTATTTGGAAAATTCTTGCCCTTGCAGTTCATGATAATGGTTACTGCTCTCATTATATCTGGAGCTGTTTTCTTCATCTTTTGTATATTGGATGGATTTGAAGATGGATTTGAAGTTGAAAATTGGATGTTTATTTATTAATTGAATAGAATTGCTGCTATCTTTGTTTACGAAAAGCTCTTCTTGACTTTTTAACTCTTGTAAATGGTTGATGCTTTCATTATTTCTTAAACTGCTTCTTTTATCTCTTGCATGCAGCATAGAAGTTATGTTATTATTGTTTATAGAAACATTTTCGAATTTTTCTAGTTCTGCTTGCTTAAAGTTGTCATTGTTTTTATAAAGCTTTTCTTGCTCTCTGAATTCTTGGATATTGTAGAGGGCATTTTTATTTTCGAAATTGTTTTCTTTGTCCCTTGTATATAAGATGGAGTTGATGTTTTCGTTGTGTATTAAAAGATTTCCCTTTTCTTCTTGTCTTAGCCAAGAATTGCTATCGTATTTTCTCTTAGCATCTATTGCTTTTTTGATTTTAAAAGTTCCCTCAGTGATAATTCTTTTTATTGAATAATAAGATGGGTTTTTAAGAATTTTACGATAAATAGATTTTAACAGATCATAAACTTCTTCGTTTTGAGGTGCTGATCTTTTTTTACGGCCTAAAAATATAAAAGGAACACTTTATGGTTATAATAATGATAATTTATACGAAACCTAAAAGTGAAAACGTGTAAATTTTGTCGGTATTTTAATATAAAGATAATTGATATAAATCAGATATATTTATTTATATTTTAGGTGTATTTTGAGTTTAAAATTTAAAGAATCGCTTTAAAAATATAGACAAATATTAATAAATAATTTTTAATCTTAATTGATAAACTGCAAATCATTAACCCAATTTCTATGATTCTGGAGAAGAAAAATATCGAAAAGCAGTAAAATTTTATAATATTTTAACCCATTGCTCCAACAGAAAATTTAGATACAATTACTTAATTAAAATGACATAGAATGTATGATCTATTTTTTTAAAAAAACTATTTTAACTTTGAAAGCAAGAAAAAAATAAATGCTGGTAAATGCTGAGCCACGGTGACTCAGGGTATACAGCTTTCGCCTCCCAATTGTATGACCACGTTCGAATCTCAGCGGTGATTGGTTAATATAAATTTTGCTCCCGGCTTACACTGACCACATTTCTGACGTAAATTAACTTCAGTGGTTGACGAATCATGGGTAAGAATCTCCTCGCCGTCGGCTAAACCATGAGAGGTTTTCATGGTTTCCCTCTCTATGTGACGCAAAAGTGGTTTAGTTCCATCAAACCATTGGTATATATACCAATGCTTGATTCTGGAGTTTCTTTATCTTCTAGGTCGGGTTCAAAATTACGAGACTATGGAGTTGAACAGAATTCAGAATTGGTTTGACTGATCAACGTCGATTGCAAAATAATGAAAAAATAAATGGTAAGTGCCGAAATTGTATTATACTTTTAAAAATAATACAATAATTTTATTGAAACCACTTCAAACATGCAATAGTAGAAATTAAATTATTTCAAAATGTTCTCTAAGCTTTCACACTTCTCACTTTCAAAGACACCAACAAATGCAAAATACTACTCCATCAAAAAGAAAAAAATTAACAGTATATTTCTTTTTCTAATCAAATGTTAGGGCTTCAGGGAATTAATCAATTTACTGAGTAAGCTATCGATGCTGCTAGCGTTACGTGTTTTAGAACATTTGCTATTTCATGAGTAGAGCCCGGAAGTTCAGGCAAAATGCCATAAATGCCCTTTTCTGCCTTTTTTAAACGTTTTCTTCTGAAAATGCCTTTTTCGTTCCTTTTGTTCATAAATGCCTATTTCTGTCTAATTTAAAATTTTTCTGCAAAGCTTTTTGTGCTCTTGACCGAGCATAAGTGCAAAATGAAGAAATTTTGAAGTACAGAAATGGTTGACTGTCATCCGACGTATTGTAATGCATTTATAGAAATTAGGACTTTATTCCTTTTGTCTTATTAATATTTTTTCTCCGTCTCTTCGTGGCGTCACATTCGTCGTGG